>NC_047082.1:6254406-6379406 GCF_902459465.1 Asterias rubens
TAATTGCACAAAGTAAAGGTAACTGTTTCTGTGGCTTATTTCATATTTCAAGTATGCAACGATAACCAAATGATTTACTTTCGAATGTTCAAGAATTGTCCTGAAATTAACGACACCGCTCCCAGCGCTGTGTATGTTATTTCCGCATTTAGTGCATGGAGTTGATAGCTAATATATAAGTTGTGGTTATAACTTGTGAGTCAAGTTAGAGTGAATGTTGATACTTTGTCACCTTGAACTGTCTAACAACGGGTTGGTTGGTATGGGCAGAGATATAGATCAACTTACAATAACTCAATCGGCCCGTTCAAAGTCAGGATCTTCAGACACTGGGCCCAGTTTATAACCGTCTAACTATAAGGAGCAAATTTGAACGTACAATGTTTATTCAGCAAGACTTCGAAAAAAAAGTCAACAAGGGAGCAAACAGTTATTTCAAGAATGAAAAGCAAGAATACTTAAAGGCACTGGACACTATTGGTAATTGTCAAAGACTAGTCTTCACACTTGGTGTATCTCAATATTATGCATAAAATAACAAACCTGTGAACATTTGAGTTCAATCGGTCGTCAAAGTTGCACCCTTGTCACACAAAGTTGTGTGCTTTTAGATGTTAATTGTTTTTTTGTTTTTTTTTACCCATACACCGATGTGTGTTAGCGCTGTATACTCAGTACTTTCAAGAGTCCTGTGAACAAATATCACAGGCATGTTACTCGGTTGGGATTCTTTAGATGGTTGCGTTTAGATGGTTGATTTCGAGACCTCAAATTCTAAATCAGAGGTCTCGAAATCAAATGCGTGGAAAATTACTTCTTTCTCGAAAACTACTCCACTTCAGCGGGAGCCGTTTCTCACTATGTTTTATATTATATAACTGACATACAGATCCTTGTCATTTGATTGGTGGAACTTACTCCCATCCGCACCGGCGATCAAAAAGACCTATTCGCCCATGGGGAATAGCATTTCCCATTCAACAGTTAGGATCATCCTTGTTCCCAATGTGTTTGAGCAGTACAGCGCCGCCACGCCGCTGCTAAAACAAAGGAGCACCTGTGCAAAAGGTTGTGATCCGATTTGTGCATTGTTGCCGCTACGCGATGCTGTATGATTTTTGGTTGTCAGTGATTTGTGTGATTTTTCATAATATTATACTTTTAAAATACATCAAATGACAAGGATCTATATGTCAGTTATATAAAACAAATATTGAGTGGCTTTAATACGTGGAATGGAAGGAATAATATCGCTCGGTAAAATTTGTACTGTTCCATTTCACTCAGCTTCGTCTCGTGAAACGGAACAGTCAAATTTTACCTTGCGATAATATTCCTCCCATTCCACTCTGAGCCACTCAATATTTGTATACTGTCAACCTCTAACCCTTACTTGTTACCAAGTAAGGTTTTATGCTAATCAATATTTTAAGTAATTACCAATAGTGTCCACTGCCTGCAACAACAACAACAAATGTCAACAAGTTTCATGCTGACAAAAAATAAAATAAACACAGCATGCATGATACAAACATGAGCAGCAATTTAGCCAAGTATGATTCCACACGGTGAACATGTGTTTAATCAAAGACCTGATACAGCTTGTAATAAATGAAATGCATTCAGTTTTTGATTATGTTTCCTTGTACAAACACATCATTCAAAACAATGCTCAATTGAAAAAGATAAACATTAAATTGAAAATAAATTGAAAAAAGTGAACGATTGAACACCTTTTAAATAAAAACGCCTTGGGCATTAAATTGCGTCTTCACCCTTTAATATTGAATTATTTACCAGACACCCCTTTTCTATGTCACTGTCTAGTAGAGCAGGTGGTGATAGTCATATTCGAGCAGCTTTAAGCATTTCAGCCAGTAATGAGTACTTGTATAGCTTAATGACTCTTATGAATGGATTGATGGCACGCAAAGCATGCTGTGGTTATATGTAATAATAAGGCATGAATACAAAACAAAATTACTACTATTATAGTAGGATTTGAAACTTTGCATGGTGGAAATACGATATACTAAAGGTTTGCGGTAACACCATGTGTTGGTGATCTCTAAATGACTGCTACATACAAAGAAGGAATATTAGTGCAACTGTTATTTTATTTTAAGAGCATTTGTTTCATTGTCAAGAGCACGCTTTGCAGATTAAAAATAAGATTAAAAGGCAGAGCAGCCTGTTGTCTTTTAAAAACTGGCAATTTAAACTCTCTTTTGTTTTTAAGTTACTGGGAACCCGCCAAAGATGGCTTCGGTATAGAACCATTCTGTAGTGTGCCTTTTGTTTTAGCAGATCTCATAAGTGATCTCAGCCGAATTTACAATATAATATAAGTCATAGCAGGACAAATTGTCAGTATTGTAGCTTTTGGTTTGGATGTTTTCAGAGGATGTTTCTCAGCTCCCATAATGTTCTTTTTTAAGTAGTTATATTTTTGTACGTGATCAAGTTTGTTGACATGTAGAGGGATATTAAACAGAGAAATATTATGGAATACCTTAGTATCATCATCCGGTTGGAGCTTCTCTACCCCACATCGAAGTGGAGCCTTCCACTTTTCAGGCAGGCAGCAATACATGGCATCGACCACTGGACATATCAGACGGGGGTCAACCTCTGATGGTTTGGTATAACCTGCATAAATAAAATAATCAATCAAAAGTTGTCATCATTGCAGCAACACAACATACTGTTAAACACTTAGTAGTATGATTGTATTAGCTTTTACCTTGCCCCTTGTAACTATACCAGGGGCGCTGTTTGTAGCGGTTATCAGGGCGACTAAACAGCCACGGTCAAAGACTTTGAACCAAGTCTAAAACAAGAGATATGTCGTTTCCTCCAATCCAGTTATTTTATAAAAAAAATAATAAGACGAATAATATTAAGAACGAAAATAATATTTTCAAAAACAGCAAAACAAGTATGAGGTTAGTGACTTGAAGTAATGAAATTATTTTGAAGAAATATAATCAAATCCCGGGGGAGCTAAAATGTAATAGTATTTTGAGGTAACGCAATACATGTAGTTTTTTTTTTTTTTTTCCACCCGTTCATTTTGTAACCCGTCCTTTGCGTAGCTAGGAAATATTCATTGTTTTTATAATGCATTGTTACATACAATGAATTTACCACTTTTTTAGGTTGAGTATCCTTTCTTTCATACTGAACATCCTTTGTCCTCACCACTTTACTCCCATTGGTTCATAGCCACCAATTGTTTCTCAAATAGAAACTTTGATTGGCTATAATTTTTCCGTTTTTGTTTTTCTTGATCCTTCCCTTAATCCCTTTCCAATTGTTGTTCTAATAATGGATATGTATTTGTTTGTACTTGTTTTATGCCTCTGAAGAAGGTCCGGTTTGGACCAAAAGCTGAGACCATCTACCATACTCATTAATATATATTTATATTTGTATATATTAATTGCATAACAATTGAGGGGTTGTGAAATCGCCTCGCCACGTTGTCTGATAGAGGAATTAACAACTTTGATGTAAGCGTGAAGGGAACAGGAAGACACGTTTTGCTTACCGGTTGCAAAGCTGCCAATCAGGCCGGTAATAATGACAGTCAGCCATGCGATGGCACTATACCACGCATATGACACGGAATACAACGCAGCGATGGCTGGCCTATATGCAGATTCATGAACAAACAAACACAAAATAAAATGCAACAAATAAATATTAAGTGTTATGACGTTGCTACTTTGTTGAGACACTGAAGTTATGCTTTTCCGAAAGCAGGTAATGATCTATGAAAATATACTATCATGATTGACAGTACTCCAGCCAGTAATATTAGTCAGTGAGCTTCAAGTTTTAGTTATGAAACTAATGTATGCACAAATCTGCATGAAACTTTGCCGAAACCATGTGATTTTGTACCAGGTACCACTCCGTTCTAGAGAATTACAGCGGGATGTCAATTTCGTTTAATGTTTTTAAGTTAAAATGCATCGGGTTAGAACCGTCAGTTATACCATGGAGGAAGGAGGAGAAGGAGTTCAAACGAAGGGACTTCAAAAGTCGAACCCGTGGTACCGCGGTCGTTTAACGACACCTCGTAATCACCCACCGTAATCACACATACCTTACACAAACAATGGGCGACCTGGCATGTGTGAGTTTGCGCGTGCGCACTTGGTTCTTCACCAAACTATGGCGTCGTATGTCGTATGGATATAATAAAGGAAAAAATACTTTTTTTTTGAGACGCGATAACATTTTTGAGACGCGATAACATTTTTGGACGCTACCTAAAAGATGAACACAATTGAATACCAACCACCCTCGTGTGCTTATACCCAAATTTTGATCCACCGCTAGTGATCGGAAAAGTGCACAAAATATAAAAATATTCTATGATATTTCCATGTAAACACCACAAACGGTTAATGAAAACTTGTGAATTCACAATTCTTGTCTCCAATGATTCAACTTTACACGAATCAACGGTGCAGAGTGGCGGTACCACGGGTTCTGTACGAAGAGATCTAATCACGCTCGTTAATCGGCCGTCCAGCTGGAGGTCTCCTATCTTTTTCCACTGGTCAGACAGGGGCATTGTTACTTTGCGGTTTTGCGGGTCGTTCGAGCTCCTTCTCTTTCTTCCTCCATGGTTATACGCTTCAGCTTCAGATCTCATAATAAATAATATATGACAGGCCAAAAAGTTATAAATTCCGATCAACACCGATCGGTGTTTTGCATCAATCGACCGTTCTTTTGAATCGATCAATAGGTCTTTCGAGTCGATCGATAAAGTAAGAGATGAAACAGACCATAACCATTCATCAGTATAAATCTTTCTCAATAGTGCATTTTAGTCATTACACTCATTCTGCAAGATGTTTAGGGATCTGCATAAATTCTTTCTTATGGTTTCAATAAATTAATTGAGGGGAAGTGTTAGGGGCGGAGCTTCTGTCTATCTCTCTAAACCTGCCACGGTTCCTAGTAGTGGGGGGGGGGCAAAGTACTCCCATGGAAATTACATGTTAATTTATGGCAACCATTATAAATGCATTCTCAAGAGTCCCTTTAACAATAAAAATGATGTTGCAATTTTTTCTATTGACCTTTAGTGACCTTGACCTGAGGTCAAAGGTCATGCATAATTTTCACCTAAAAATCTCCTTTTTGGACAGGTTTTCAAACAGTTTCAAGGCAATTGAGCATATTTATAGTTAGTTGTGAGCATATTCATGATAACAAATATAAAATGTAACTGTATTTACATACACATCGACATTACATGGACATCGAACCGCCCTAGGTGATTTTTAGGTGAAAATGATGCATGACCTTTGACCTCGGGTCAAGGTCACTAAAGGTCAATAGAAAAAATTGCAACATCATTTTTATTGTTCTAGGGACTCATATGAATGCATTTATAATGGTTGCCATAAATTAACATTAAGTTTCCACGGGACCTAAAAATTGTACATTGGCCCCCCTACTGTAGTGTATCTGGGCAAATACAAGCAATATAAGCTACACACATTCTATTTGCCAATGTACCTCTCTTCTACTGTGGGAGCTAGCGATGACGTCATCATCATCATGGTCTGAGAGGTCATCATGTCCTCAGTGGTCATCATGGTGTCATTTAAAGCAGTGCAATTGTCGGCGTTCAGACCGGGCGTGGGCACAAACGGTTTGTATACTTGTGCACCTATCCCAATCCAGAAGGACAGTGCCAACCCACAGATCAGTCCAAATAAAGCACCCTATGTTTGCATTACAAAGGGAAATGTGTTTGCATCACAAAGGGAAATGTGTTTGCATTACAAAGGGAAATTTGTTTGCATTACAAAGGGAAATGTGTTTGCATTACAAAGGGAAATGCCTTATTATTTACATTGTTTAATAATAACCCAATGTTACTATTGCATAGCCGTCATTACGATTAAAAGATGATGAAACAAATAGCAACCTTCGTTTGACCTTTATCCAAGGGCGCCCACCTCAAATGACGGCATGTGGGATATGTTTTATTACCATGTCTTATGCGCTATACAATAATGATTCATTGTTATTTATTACTCACTACGCCTAGTCCTAAATCCGCATAACACTAAAGTTATCAATTATTAATTATGGTTTGTTTATTAACTGCACTGGCGGCCAAGCAGGCCGAAAAAGTTCATTTACAAGTAAAAATAGTTCGTTAAAAAAATACAAATACATATATATTATTGCTTTCCAAAATCTAAAATGTTACCTTTGAATTGGCCCAAGGGAAGAATATTCCTAAGCTAAAGAGTCCAAGTAAAGGTCCGCCAATCATTCCAAAGATGCTCAGAGCTGCCTACAAACACAATTAGAAAACAAATTAAAACATATTAACTGGCTCAAATGACGTTTACAATTGTATGTATTTCTTATTAATTAATTTGTGTTCCATCACCAAAAGTGGTATCTTAATTAGTTATCATTAACCAATCCCAATGTGTTTTATGCACAATTATTGTAAGGGACACAATTAATAGGGTTTAAGGCGTAACGCAGCAAACCGATTTAACACCGGGAAAGTTATGCATAGTCATGTTACAGTCGGTGCTATGCAATTGGGATTGTCAGGGTGCATTCAGACATGTTTTCATTGTTCTTTAAAGCAAGGCATTTCCGGGAAGGGTCCTCCTCTTTCTGGGAAACGTCATTGAAATAAGATTGTTTTCTTTATTAACCTCATAACTTACTTAGTACGGTGTTACAATTAATCCTGATACTTGGTTCCGACTTTCAATGGAAGTATGTGTGAATCCTACCCTGCGTGTGTGATTAACGGTGCCCCATTAGTCACTCATGATAACTACATCTCGGGGAAAAGTAGGAAACTAATTGTTAAAGCCGTTGGACACTTTCGGTAAACAGTATTGGCGAAGGCGCACACTTCGTGTACCACAACTTATATATAAAATAACAAACCTGTGAAAATTTAGGCTCAATCGGTCATCGGAGTCGGGAGAAAATAACGGGAAAACCCACACTTGTTTACGGTTCCCCATGTTTCGCCGTGTCATGGGCGTGTGTTTAAAATAAATCCGTAATTCTCGCTATCAAGAATTTAATTTGTTGTTTTAATGTTTTATCAAAAAGTAAAGCATTTCATGGAATAATATTTCAAGATAAGTCTTTACAATTACCTTCTGTAAACCCTGTAAGTTATTTGTAAATCTGTGAACTTTTAATTTTGTTTCTGTACCGAAAGTGTATAATGGCTTTAAGCAAATTGGCTGACCTACTCGTTCATATGTTGCATCGAGTTATATGTTTTAACGCTATTTAATCACCATTTTCGTGATATTTTCCAAAGGCAATAACAATAGGAAGAATATTATGCTTGCATAACAGACTTAACAAGAGGAGTTGAGACACACTGATGCAGATGTACACCAACCCTCTTTGAAAAGGCTGATTACACAGTGGATTTCAACGCAGCATACAATGAGCAGAGGTTTTTAATAACTGATGTTTGCATTATTGTTACCTGGAGAACATCACCAAGAAATGATGCCACAAATGCCATTCCAATACACAGAATTCCATAAGTAGCAGCTGTACAGCAAAGATAGAAAAACAATTGTTTTGTTATAAATAAGTGTAGATGCAGTGCTAAAAGACACATATAAAAAGGTAATGCAAAAAAATCCCTCTCAAGTCACATTAGTTTATGTATCCCAACATAACAACTACCAGTGAACAAATTTAAACTAGTATGTTTTCATACGGGATTTGAGGCATGTTTTCACCGTTTTAGAAAATAGAGTTTCTGTCTAGCGAGTTCCAAACTAATGTTGCCCAATGTAGGAGAGGGGATTTTTTGACAATGATTGACGTAATTTAATAAACCAGGTATGCAAATCTGGAAAACCGTTATTTTTTTCAACAATAACACTGATTTGTAAAACTTTTTTTTGCACGAATGTACTTCAGCTTTAAATGACAGACATAATGAAATATTCCTGAAGATAAAACAAATGACAGCAATAGTAACCCTACCACACGCAACGTATTAGAAAACACAAACTTAAATACAGTGGTCGTTTACCCAAGCACTTTGTGACTTTGGTGTATTTGAGCTCGTCCATGTCTGGCCAGATAGTCTTGACGATATCTTCACCAGTTACTGCTGCTAAGGAGTTCAATCCAGACGATACCGTACTTTAAAAAAAGGAAGAGAAAAACAGGAATTTACAGTGCCTCAAAACAGAAAGTTATTGATTGCTAGCTGTCTGTGTCCGTTAACTTTTATTTTAGAATGCTACCTGTCAGTTCGTGGCTCTACATCTCCGACTCCCGGGTGAGTATTTTCCTCTTGTTAGAACCAATATCTGAGTGCCAGATATTGGCACTAGGTTTGAGTGGTACTATCTCCGAGTGCTAACTGTTAGTTCCCGACAGTGGAACTATACTATGAGTGTAGCCGTCAAGGCCTGAAATTGGGCACCACATCTTTCAATGCTATCTGTCAGTGCCCGACATTATTATAATATATATTGCTATATGGCACTGCCTGTTAATAACTTTGGTACTTTATATCTCTGAGTGATATAGCTATCACGGTGCATTCACAGACTCCCAAATCGCTACAAAATGTCACTTTCATAATACGCTCATATTGTGGCATTTAGGTCTATATTCTGCAACTTCACATTGGCCAATTGGAAGGCTCAGCAATGTGTAACTGAATCAGTGATATGAAAATTTGACAAAAATGTAAGCGTGTTTGCGTACGTACCTAAGAGCAGCACTGAAGACAGCAGAAACCAATAGACCTGGTAGACCAGGGCTGGTGTGAAATAGGTCCATCAGAAAGTAGGGAATCAACTGCAGTGTTGTTAATCAAAAAGTACATTTAATCTGTGTAGGCCTACACGTATTGTCTCACCACTTGCCTCTTTGCATGCTGTACCCGAAATCATAATCTCAACCAGAAGCTTACAGTTTTAGTGGCAGGCTCTAAATCCAAATTAGTCCAACAAGGTCCAATAAAAGTCCTCTAAGATATTGGGGCCATCATTGCTGAAGTGCGATCTTGGGTAAATCTGTGCTGGGCAGTGAGTGAATGCTAAGACTGGGCGAAGTTTGTTAGTTCGAACGGCGAGGCCTGCCTGGCATCGCCCACCATGGCTAAAACACTGGTTCTGACAATATTAACGTACAATGCAATGCTACAATCTAAAATACTATCAACAAACAGCAAAGAAAAGAAGCAATAATTAAAAAATATTACCTGGTCGCTTGACTTCACAGATGTAAGTGTAAGTGGGTCACAGTTAGCATAGTTAGCATACATTACTAGCCCAGCTAAGCATGCAAGGCTAACTACTACCACCATACCAATAACAGCTAGCAACAGGGCACTGAAATAAATTAGATAACACATTAATGTGGGTAATACATTCAATCCGGTATTAATACATCCATTTTAATCGTTTACTTTCTGATATAAGCAGACAATTCTAACAATTTTATGTAAAAGGACCAAATTACTAATTCAACCATTAGGTGGTACAATGTCCACTGAGGTGTAACCGTCCATACTAAACGTGTAACTAACAGTTAAAACTTTTAAATGTGCCGTTAAACGTGCATTGTGTTTTTCTTCCCAGAGAAGAAGTGTTTTTCTTGAGTAACTGAGTACTTTTAAATGTTGAAGAATGTATAAGTTATTTAATTGCAATGGGGGACAAAGCCTGCACTTCAAACCTGCGTGGTAGGAGATTCTGTCCACACGGAGATTTAGTCCCCCATTTATTAGCACACTGTGTATTCAAACGCGCCCTCTTACAGCCCATGTGAATTTCAAAAAAGGGGAACTCAATGATGAGGGTGGGAAATGCTTTGAAGATGAGTTTGTATTATGGTTATGAATGTGTTTAAACAATCGGTTGGTTTGGATTTTGATGTCATACTTATAAACAACATTGAACATTTGTCCCCTGGCTGCCATTGAAACATACGAAAAGACACTTACACTTGGGCCACAGGTTCTTTGCCGCATGTCAAGTAGCGTTGGACCTGTGCCTGGTTGACACAATAGACGGCTGACCAGGTGAAAGTGCCACCAACCACTACAGACCAGAAGGTGTGACGGACTGTAGGATCTGGGTCGAAACTAAACAACAAAATATGATTAAACCAATCCATTAAAACCATGACAGACTGAGTCAAAATTTCGTTCACATGAAATAGCAACAGTTATTATGCATGTAAATATAAATATAGAAAAATTAGGATAACTGTAATTATGTTGTATTTTCATGGCAAATCAGCACAACTCTAAAACAATGGATTTTACAAACAAATAAGAAATTCGTTTGGTAAAATGTGGGCGCTTTGAATAATGTGCAGGACTCGAACTATAGCCGTGACCTAATTGGTGGCTACTACTGTCTGCGTCATCATGCGTTGAGGGTTGAGGTATAGGACGTTCTTAGCAACACACTTAGCAACAGCCATAGCCATATATGTAGAGCCAATCCGCATACTGCCCAAATCGGGAACTCGGTCTCGTGATGTGATTTGAAGGGCCGGCATCAACTTGATTAGTAAAACACCTACAGGCGGATTTTTAAGCAAACCTTCATTTAAGTTGTCGACCAGACTTTTACATAATACCAAGTCGTTATAGAAAACTATGTAATAAATGTAGTTATTAAAGGTACTGTACACTATAGTGGTAATTACTCAAAATAATTGTTAGCACACAAACTTACTTGGTATAACGAGCATACGAGAGCTGTTGATAGTATAAACATTGTGAGAAACAGCTCCCGCTGAAGTAAAACGTAGTTTTTGGAAAGAGGTATTTTTTCACTAAATTATTTGTTTAGAAGACTTCAGCATGAAGCCATTTATTATATTTCTGAAAGCATACAAAGAAGTTCAACATAGGTGTTTTTCTTTCATTAATCTCTTGCAACTTCAATGAGCAATTGAGATCAAATTTTCACAGGTTTGTAACTGTATGTGTTTTGTGGGGTGCACCGAGTGAGAATACTTGTCTTAGAAAATTATCAAAAGGTGTCCAGTGTCTGTTGTTAAAATTACTCACTTAAAGAAGTCGATGCGTCCTCCTTTCTCGGCTATTGACCAGACCTCTCCCATGCCTCCAGCCCGAATGCTGCCAGCAATGATAAGGGCAAGGAAACCACTCATCATGATAGTTACTTGAAACACATCAGTCCACAACACAGCTTTCATTCCACCCTTCAGTCAAGACAAATTAAAACAGTTTTTACAAAATATCATAACAAATGCTGAACGGTGTTATGGATTTATAAGTTTCGGCCAAAATGTGGAAAACCTTAATAGTACGGGCCGATACTGTCTTTGTAGTTGTGCATCATTTTGGGGAAAATGGTATAGTATAAACATGCACCGGTCAAACACTGGTTTTGTGGCACACCATTGACAATATTGAATAAAATCTGCATTGGGTTTTGTAGCGTTACATCATTTTGTGGGCCAATACTTGCTTGTAGCTACACACAATTTCGGCAAATATAGCAAATCTTTTCTGGGCAAAAACGTTTTTTTGTTGTTTTGCAGGACACCATTTAATTTGGCAAAATGGTAGAAAACCCCTATTGGGCCAATACTGGTTTTGTAGCGCAAACTATTTGGGGAAACTGGTAAACGACCTCTATTGTGCGAATACTGGTTTTGTAGCTGCACACCATTTGGTCAAATTATATAGAAAACCTGGGCCCATACTGGTTTTGTAGCGGCAAAATGGTAAAAAAAAAACTTTTCTGGCTGTAGGCTGTTTGTATTGTGTGTTTATCTAGTAGTATTTATAATCACGTGTGTATGTTTATCTAAGGGTGCAATTAGTAGTAGATTTAATTAATTATCGTTGTAATTCCTTGTTGAATATCAATCGGTTATGTGTTTGTTACCCCATCATGCATTTACCGTGTAGCAGGGCAGAGTCGAGCTAAGATAAAACAAACGTTTGCGCTAAACGTCGCTCTTTCGTCGAATTTAATCACCATTTTCCGGTTATTTGAGTTCGACACGGTAAAAGTGCGACATTCAGCGCGAACGTCGCTGAACTTACAATTGTTGTGTAAAATGTACACACAAGTCCAATGGCAATGACCGAACCCCACAGATCCAGCCCAGTAACTGTATAAAGGCAAAAATAATCAGTTATCGTTCTTGGTCCATACAATTAATTAATCTTTAGCAAATAGATACAATAATTCCGAGAACAAACTAGCAATACAAAATAATAAATTGATGTCTGACAATGTTCAATGTTTGCATACAATCTTGATGTTCTTATTACGAAGGTGTAGTTAGCGTATATAAATGTAGAGTAATAGACAACAAACATCAGTATCCCAAAACCAGTGATGAGAGTAATTGCTCACAAAAAAAGGTCTGAAACTACATGTAGGATACAAATTCTGCTGATAAACGTTGAAATTACTGAGTTATAGATTCCACTGAGCTCTTAGGAACAGTGTTCTCAGCACTTGAAAAGTAGATCAATTGTTATATTGTGGAAAAAGTAACGGCTAATTTTCGTCACCAGACTGACTTAATTCAGATAAAAAGTCTGACAAATCTGATCCCTGCAAAACGTGCATTTAAGTTTATAAACTCTCAAAATGAGAAATTCAAGGTATAAAGACATACCCTTTCTAACTAATTGCACTGTTTTCAGTTGAGTTGGTATACTACTCGAGTAGGCTTCACCGAGAACGGTACCGGGTCCAAAATAGACTTGATTTCAAAAGTAGACTTGATTTCAAGTCTGAGACCGTGATTATTTCTCTGCATCAGCCACACAGAATTCACCCGCAGATTAACTATAACTTGCTCTAACTCGCAGTCTCCAATGACAGAGGTTAATCTGCGCTATTTCATCAGGCCACAATGTTGGTTTTCGGGAAGACTAAAAAGCCACGACCACAGACAGTCCAGGTCCAAAGTACCCTGATACCCGAACACATTCATAAAGCCTGGTTGCACCATCGAACCTGACCTTACCGCGAACTTCATTAATATTATCGGGTTCAAAGTTGGTCAACCTTTAATACTGCGGATTGGGAAAGAAAAAGACTTCGTATACAATAGTCTTACCTGCACTTAAAGCAAGAGCCGGCGCATAGATTACAATGCCCATGTAGATGACCTGGGGAAACGGGCGAAGAACACGTAATTATCAGTCTCATGTAAATATTATGGGTAACGAATTACAGGTGTTTGCATCAGCTATATAATGTTAGCACAGCCCCCCCCCCCCTCCACACCCCTGGTGCCTAAATTTGAAATCTGGACTAGTAAACTAATTAATCGTCAAATGTAACTTGTATCAGCTATAATGTGTGAAATGTTTATAACTATTGTTCCATTTTATCACAGACATTCAGACAATTGCTTTTTGGGAGCCACTTCAGATTATCTCAGAAAAACTAGTGAATGGTATAACAAGAGCACTGAAGGGTGATCTTGTTTAGAGAAAGGCAAACATAAACTACTAGAGTTTTACGTTGTTATCATCACATTGTACCCCTAAATGATTCACTAGTTTCGTCGCTGTTTTTAATCATTGCATTTCATTTTGATTATTCTAGCCGTCATACCAAGAACTCCCATTACCAAGAATTTCATGGAAGGAAGTTTCAGATTTAGATGTGAGAGGAAAAAAACACCACATAAATATTTTAGGGCCGTGTATAGTGTATTAACCAACAGAATTTCCTTTGCAAGAAAACTTGCAATACTTCCAAAGAAAGTCAATGTATACACACAATGTCAACACACAAAATTCAAATGATTTATTGTGTTGGATTTATTGAAAAGGTATACGTGCCGACTCCATGGCGTCGAAAGCTTTTCAGGGACAACGTATGGATACTTGGTACGTAGGCTAAACAAGAAAAGAACTAAGGTAAATTCTGCTAGATCTTACCATTTGTAGAAAGAAGGTCAGCATACCACATATTCGCATGACCTTATTGAACCTCAGCTCCAGATACTGTGCATGGGAATTGAACAATATAAAAGTAGGCTATGTCAAATGAAGGACAATGCAAAAAACTATATAGAATTGCGATTCAACACATGGTGTGATACCTACTGGATGGAAATATTTACTTGTTATCAACTCCATATTACAGTATCCCCTGAAAAGTCTCTTTAGTTTTATTATTACGACCTGCGTTATGAGAATTGTTTTCTTGTCACGTTGAAATAACCAGTATAGGAAATTCTTGACGAAACATACAAATATTGTAAAACATTTTTTTTCTTTAATATCCGACAACCAATATGACGAAACTGTTAAAGATTGAAAATAATATGATCTTGTTGTTGATGGTGGAAAACTTGTTGTGTGATTCATTTATTATCTATTGTGTTTTCTGCCTCTCTCTCCCTGGTCTCTATTATTTCCATTTGACTGCTTCAGTTGAATGGGTTTTGTCATTTAGCCTTCAAAAACGACTCTGTTATTATTAAAGTTGAAATATCAGGCCAATAATCATGCTTTGAATCTTAACAACAGGAGCCAAACCTGTCTAATAAAATCAGTCATAATGTCACGCGCACTCACAGACAAGGTTGATTATGGTTATTGATTATAATGTTATTGATAATTTAAAGGGAAGGTACACGTTTGGTAATTACTCAAAACAAATATTAACTTAAAACTGACTTGGTAACAAGCATTGGAGAGCTGTTGATAGTATAAAACATTGTGGGAAACGACTCCCTCTGAAGTAACGTAGTTTTTGAGAAAGAGGTAATTTCTCACTAAAATATTAAAAGACTTCTATCTAGAAGTCTTTTTTCCTAGCACGAAACACACAAAATCGTCCAACAAGGGTGTTTTTCTTTCATTTTTTCTCGCAACTTCGATGACTAATTGAGCCCCAAATTTCACAGGCTTGTTATTTTATGCTTAGCTAGATGGGATACACCAAGTGAGAACACTGGTTTTTGACAATTACCAATAGTGTACCTTCCCTTTAAGGATAGGAACGAATATGAGTACTCATTCAAACACCCACACATTTAACCGAAATAATTATTAACGTAATAATACTATCGCAAATACATAATGATTCAGATACCCATAATCCGGAGGTCGTTGGTTCAAGTCCTGCTCAGTGACAGGCGCGTGGTTGTACAAAAATGGATATATTGAAAAGAACAACAAGATATATATATCGGTGTAGAAACAAAATTAATTGAATTTTCTGGGAATTCAATAACTGAAAGGATCTACACCACCACCACCACAAAAAGAATGTAGAAATAAAAACATTGCAGTTTTCTTTTTCCTATTTCCAAATCCAAGGTTTGGTTTTAGGTGTTTGGATATGTTTTTCTCTCATCTTCTTTTTGTTTCAGGGGTGTTTTCCCCTTGGAGGCCGGCCTCACAGAAACTGAAAACAGCACAAGGAATACAATGGCTTAATCATAACATACGTTCGCATTTACTTCTAGGGAAAATGTGAATATACAGAATGTATTTTCGTGCCTTTTTATAATTTGACCACTCAAGATGATTGTTATTCAAATGATTACTATTTTGTTACTGTAATTTTGGCCGTTGGCCACGAATGTAAAAAGAAACAAACCATCTATCTATCTATCTAACTAAATAGTATACACTGAGCTAATTTTTCTCGGATGTTTCTGTATGCATGCATCAAAACCACCATGGTAAGAGTACGTTGTCATAAATTTCAAGAAAAACATATGTTTACATTTGATGTCCCGATTTTACTTTACCTTGATTGCGTGATCCAGATCCTAAACCTGACCATAGTTTTAGTAGGCCAGCCAAAGTGTGAAATTACACTCTGGACGCTAAGTTTGTTAATGGCTGGCATCCATGCTAGATGTATAGATCATGGACTCGGGAAGACGATTAGGGTGGATGCCCAGCTTGATTTTGAATGTTAAGGTCATTTTGGGGTCAAAAGGAAAAAAAGGGTCAAAAAACAATATTTTCAAAATCTGTGTCAAATTTAATCACATTTGATAGATCTATCCATAAAATGTATTTTTAACTTTATGTTGATATTACAAACCTATGTAATTAACGAATAAACTTTGACCTTGTACACAAATGTATAGCAAAACAAAGTGTATAAGTGTGATTATCTTGAAAAGGGTACATTTTGAGTACACCAATTGTTTTTTTCACTCCCCATCCTCATTGGTGCATATTATTGGTTTCAAACAACTTTTTTTGAAAGGTATAAATATACCCAGGCAGTTTTTGAGAATAAAACAAAAATTCAAGTACCACCTTCATGTGGGGTAATAACGACTCATTTTAAGGTCAACATTTCAAATAAGACAAACATTTTGCATGTTATAAATGTTCACAAAATTTAACCCCGAGTGATATAGGATATAAATAGACGTAAATATTCTACGCAGACATTTCGTCCTTTGACATGTTTCAGAAATTTTGCAGGATACATCTTTCGTAGCTGAACGATTAAACACAATCCATCCGTACATCCGTTAAAAATATTTAATTTAATTATCAGGAAGTTTTTTTTCGAGAAAATGTTGTCTACCTGTACGTGCACGACCGCATTATTTGTATTGTCGATCGACGGACGGGAACATTCGCCGTACGTGCATTCAATCTGGACAACGTATACACCTTAAACAGGAGTGTCGGAACAGGTGTGCCGGAACAGGTGTGCCGGTGTGGCGGTTTCAACTTTCCGCTGTGTTCAGTTTTCCGAATGACCAAATACGGTAGCATTACGTCATGCGATGCCTGCGCACAGCAAGCGAAAGTAGTCCATTTTTAGTGCCGTATTGAGTCATCCGTTACCCTCCGGTAGCTGTCATGGCGGCGTCCACGAGTCGAGTACAACTAGCGGCAAACGCGCGTGGATCGTATGAGTTGTTTTTTATGCAAGCAGAGTGTGACCTGCCTAAGTTGTACACATGAATACATGTCAAGATGGGGCAAGAGATTATGTGACTACACAGAAAAGAATCGTAATGAACAATTTGGGGTCACTGCTCAGAGAACTAAATTACTCGCCAGGGTACTCGCGGCGGTATCTGACAGGTCACCCGGAAAACTGAACACGCCGGAAAGCTAAAACCGTTCGAACAACGTGTTGATATGTCCGACTACATCACCCGGAAAACTGAACACGGCGGAAGACTGAAACCGCCACACCGGAACATAAATGTGTAACCTTACCGATGTATTGGTTTTGAACTGCGAACTTTAATGCGCCTCGAGAATGGAGTGGAATGAGATTAATATGGTTTGCGGTAACACCACATTTGTATGTACTTGCCAGGTAGAGTTTGTTCTTAGAGAACTGTCTTGCTTTATTCTACTACCACGGAGAAGATTGTTCGGGTGTTCGGAAGACTTATCAGTTCTAAAAAGAACTGTCCTGCTTATTAACTATTACCCAGGCGAATGGTATAGAAAATAGGCTGGGACTACTACTTAAAGCTTATAGGATCGTAATTAACTGTTCTACCGCGGAGTCAGTTCTTAAATAATATTGGTCTCAACGTTTCGAATGAGATTACTTCCAAAAAGAGTTTAAAATTACTTGTAGGTTAATTCTTAAAAAAAATGTTAAACTGTTTAACTTTTAACTGTTTTAAAGCATTTAATTTGTAACACATTTCCCTTTCGTTTAACCTTTACACCGATGTGTGTTAGCATTTTATACTCATTACTTTCCGAGTTCTGTGAAAACATCACAGGCATCTATTCAGGTGGGATTTGAGCCAACGACCCTTGTCAACCTAGAGCAGATGTATTACCAATTAGACTACCTAAATTGCCAGGTAGATAGAGATAATAGATGTTAAATTTGCATCGGGGATAGTACTGTATACTCAGTACTTTCCCGAGTCATGTGAAAAAATATCACAGGCATGTTACTCGGGTGGGATTCGAACCCACGACCCTTGCAATTCTAGAGCAGTGTCTTACCAACTAGACAACTGAGGATGTTCCTGGCAGCTAGAGGCAGTTCGAATCTAGGTAGATAGAGGTTTAGGCAGCCGGTACCGCCGCAAACATTCCATATATTTGTTGTTGTCAAATTGATGATCACGCAATTGTTCTGATAATACAGAGTATTCGAGATTTGGAAAGAATTACCTTCCGCGGTACCTGACACTAGAGATCAATTGTTGCATCTGGAAAAGTGCTCAGAAAGTGATAAAAGCATGAAACTTGGCACAAGTATTCTTCAACCCATACTGATTATTTTTAGGGGTAGACCCATTAAAAAGGTGCATTTTCCTTAGCAACTGTTGCTAGGTAACACTTTTACCCTAGCAACGGCACTTTTAAGCCTCCCTAGTGCACCCGGATGACTTTGTTCCATGTTACAGGACATTATAGCTATCATTAGACATGTTTCAAAGACAATCAGTGTCATCAGGAGACAACACAATGCTACAAGTGTCACCAGAAAACAAAACAAACGTTTGTTTTGTTGCTACAAACTTAGTAGTTTGAATAGTAAGCGATAATGTTATCCCGGGATGCATAACAACACGAATCCAACCCTGTGGTCCGTTCTCTATGATCCAACTAATCACCTATTAAATTCAATGCAACAACATAGTCAAAAGCCACCCATTCAAAAACGTTCGTTATCTTTACTGAAGAAAATCTTGTGTAAATTTGCTAAAACGGCTTCTTAGTTTGCTTCAGACACTATAAAAATGGCAGACATCAAAGGTAGTCACGATATGAAAACGTTTGTGGTAACACCATGAAATGACCATCTCTTTACGAGTTGGGTGGTTCGGAAAAGAACCGTTGGTTTCACCGTCGGTTTCACCGTTGGTGAGTATAAACCAACGGTTCTTTTCAGAACCACCCCTACACATTAAGAGATAGTCATTGCATTGTGTTACCACAAACCTTTCCATATCGTCCACCATGCAAAGTTTAAAATCCTACCTAAAGGTATTAATCACATCACTAAATTGTCAAACGAACAAAGTTTCAATCCCTAATTCTAAAACTGACGTTATTAGATAAAGTGCATTAGCCAATAGTATGACTATAGTTGTGGGCTCCGCAACCTTTAGTCAGGAAGAGCATCACATAGACCATGTAGTAGCGCTTGCTGGTATTTCTGAATATAATTGATTCTCCTCTCAAACATGGCCGATGGAAAACTGTTTCAGCAAAGAATCGTTATGTATAATGAAATAGAGCAAAACGCTTGAAGATATCCAGTGTGTTCATGAACCACTCCCACCACTTTGACGGAACATTCTGAAGCTGTGTGAAAATAAGTGCTGAGATCTTTAATTTTTAATTCTATAAAGGAAAAAAGGGAAATAAAAGGGTATAATAAAATAACTTGTGTTTCTGAAAGCTTAACTCCGGGATATGTGTGTGTATATATTTGTGCCTACTGGTTTTTTTTACCAATGTATTTTTGACAAATATAATAATAATTTCTTGTTTAATATCCTTTTCTTGGTTAACTTCTACTTTATGTAATTTTTTTAACATATGATGTTGACATGTGCAGTTCAGTTTTTAACTGCGAGACATGTTTTAATAAACCATTTTTGAACTGAATTGAATATACTCCGTGGAACCGTGGAACCAGGCATGAGCTAAAACTATAGACGTTATGAACTGTGACATTACATGCCACTATAAGCCTGGACTTCCAGCAGGCATGATTTTTATACAGCTCAATGGAAGACAAATACAATATTGTAGGGAAGTTGCAAAGTCCAATTTGTATCAACTTTTCTATATGATAAAAAGGGGGTACGTCTCGAAACTGGTTCAGCTGTTAAAACTCTTGATTTATGAGGAGATTATGACACACAATGTTAACTTTCAAATATGACCAGTTCAGTATTTGGCTTGGAAGAAAGACCCCAAAATTTACTAGTTATGTCGCGCATAATGTAAAAAAGGGTTAACCTCTGTTTCTTTTTTGGTAATACAACATATCGCCAATGCAGCAATATCCCTCCGATACTGTCTTGATATTTGTTTACATTAATTTCAGTAATGTGTGCCTCCTTTCCTCATGTCGTCATATAATATGAAACTGATTTCCATGATGACCGCAACGAAGTAGCGTAACAAAAATATAAATAATGTTTTAAACAATAGCTGCAAATTATAGTGACATGCAAAATGGCAATAGATAATGTTATAGCGATACGCATGCGGCATGCGCGATAATTGGGCCCTGGGAAAACAGTAGGAACATTATCGGGCTGACCTACACACTACCTACCACATCACATATAGGCGTTGTACACCTTTCGGGCTATGCTATCACAAATGTATTTGTTTTCTTCCAAGTGCAAACACATCGGAAATAAAGCATGGCTGACGGGTACGCACACGGCAATTTGAGTAAGGGAAATCAATTTTAGACTTTGAACAACACTGTTCACAGGTTAAGGGGAACTTATGAGCATTCCCCGTAAAAACGTAAGACCCCTCGACCCCCTACGTAGGTTTGCCTGTTCGAAGCGATTGCCACAGAAAGTTCATCAACTGTGCGTCTGGTAGAGCGTAGGTTTCACATCCACACCACAACTAGCCTTTAGTCAAGGCGCACGCGGCACGCCGGATGGCACGCACAACCCCAAAAATGTAACGCACGAAAAAAGACTAGCGAAGCGCATTTACCAACTCGTTTGTGGCCTTATGTTTTTCTTTACATTTGCCAACGATTTTGGTGGGAGAAAATGTAATGCATAATGCATTAGCGTGGTGAGTTGCTGGCCAATAAGAAGCCACAATTACTTGCATGACGTCACAAGAACGTTCGATGCAAATTCGTTACATTTTCTCCCACCAAAATCGTTGGCAAATGTAAAGAAAAACATAAGGCCCCCCCCAAAAAAAAAAAAAAAAAACGAGTTGGTAAAGGCTGGACTTATTCTTACCTCAAATGCGCTTGTCACATCCAGCCTAAAAAATATTGGCAAGAAACACCTGGACGTAAAGAACCCAGCAGCGATGTAGGCGAATCCGTACAGCCAAAACATACAGCCGTGAGTGTAGTTCTCTGCCGGTGTTCCCAGGAAGGTTATTGCCGAGATGAAGCTGGCTACTAGGGACACTGCAACAGGAATTGGACTCATATTGCGATCAGCCATCAGAAACTCCTTGGTGGTTTTCTGCTTTCCTCCGGTCAGGGCATGGTAGACACCAATAGCGCTAGATACTAACAGAACACACGCAAATACGGCATAGTCGGCAGCGCCGAACACTCTCATTTCTTCGGCAACCATGTTTACAACTCGTAATAGACGTGACTTCCGTGCGTTTAATTCAACTGCTTGACGTGCCTGGGCCAGCTGAGAAGTGAACAACTATGGATCAGTTGTTGGTGGGCAAAAGAAAGCACCAGCTGTAGGTTCGCTCCCTACACCCCTGGTACGTACTGTGTGTGCTTTCACCCAAATCACCCACACAGCCAACCACGCATCACTGATTATCAGAAGTTTGATTATCGGCCAAACCACTGCGATTTCAACATACTCGACAAAGAATCAAACAGTTTTCAGACACCTTTCAAAGTTTGACCTAGTTCCAACAAGATCTATGTTCGGTGAAAACAAACGTAGAACCCTCCGACCCACAGCTTAATGCATTTACCATGATGGGTCAAAGGTGGCACTGCACATGCAGTTAGCTGCTGTTTTTCATGTTCGTGGTTTTTTTTAATGGAAACTCACTGCCAAAACCGAACTCAAAGTGTACCGAACGCCAAGTTCAGCTGCATTTAACTATAGCAAGTGCACATACCGTTACAAACTCGGGTGCATGTCGCATTCCTAAAAGGGAACGTTTTAAAATATCGTTAAAACCTCGGCTAAATTGACTACAACGGATCCGCCAAATCTGTAAAAAGTTAACAATAGCCTAATAGTGTTGATTTCACGTCCCACTGGCTCGTTCAATACACCACAAACACAAACTAAACCGAATGGAACTGTGTGTGAGAATTGTTCTGTGATTTTGCGACTGCACATTTATTATATTTCAAGGCTCTCTGTGGATTTGCATAATGCCGTTTGCCGATCGTATGGTGGCCCTGAAGGGACAATGAACATAACATTGACTTCAACATTCCGTTGTCCTCCACTTTCACACCTAAATAAGTATCTTTGTAGAATCCCACTTCGCCGAAAAAAAACCTCCGGGGAATTCAACTCTTGATGGCAAACTTGCCATTAGTGAAAGAGACAGCTACATGTTTGTTCCACTTTCAACAATAAGTGTTGTTTAGAATATGTCTTTGAAAAGAACACAAAATATAAACTACGAATACTTTTAAGTAAAATAACGTTAACTCATACGAAGCATTGGGTGGCTAAGTTGTTGATGTTTTTGTTTCACTTTAACGGATACAAACTACACGGATTGTGGTTTTGTAAACGTTTTTGAAACCGTTTATCTGTCTCGATTGACTCGAGTGAAGATGATCAGATCGTACTCAGTGAATAGCGCCCTCTTGCTTTCACATCATGTTTCGGGAATTGCGTTTTTTTAGCGGCCGGTAAAAACAGAGGGAAATGTAAAGTATGTCATGAGGTCATTTCCAAGGTTATCATTGTTCAAGAAGCTCATACTGAATGTTCAGACCCGCTCGTCTGACATTAAAGTAAGCCATTAGTTTATAGCTACAATATCTTTCACGGTTGAACTTTAAAGAGTTTCAAATGAACACGGGTCTTTGCACTTTCCATAAACATCTGATGACGTTGTAAATCTGATACTGCGAACATTAGACAAACCGATTTTGAAACAATATTTCCGCAAATTTTACCGCAAAACATGTGCATCAACTCAAATATAAAAACATTGTTTTTAGCGAGCCGCTAGCTGACGGCTGACGCCCGGATTTTGAATGTTTTTAATAAGCAATGTTTTGCTTTTTGTGGTTAGGGAATTAGGTAGGTTTAATGGTCCCTTTCCATGCCATGCCTTTCACCCCTGTGGAACCCGATTTAAAACCCGGTTCGAACCCCGCCTAAGATTGGAACCTTGCATGTAGGTTTCAGTCCCAAACGAGTTTTCTTCCAAGACTTAAAACTTTCTTCTTTTTTTTCCGATGTATTCTGTTATTGGGGCTTCTTGATGTCGTTGGATGCATGTGTAAATAAATAACAAAGTGAAAATAATTAAGAGCCTTGCTCGATCAATGCAATTTAAAAAAAAAAAATCTTAAAGGCACTTTCTGTTACGACCGGAAGGTATAAGTCTCGTGACTTTCCGTCAAGAGTAAAAAAAAAACAAAACACGAAGGTCTGTTTAAAGGAACACGTTGCCTTGGATCGGACGAGTTGGTCGTTGAAAAGCGTTTGAAACCGTTTGTTAATAAATGCAAATGGTTAGATAGATAATTTAAAAGTAGAATATAATGATCCACACAAATTTGCCTCGAAATTGCGTGGTTTTCCTTTTACTTCGCGAACTAACACGGTCGGCCATTTATTGGAGTCAAAATTTTGACTCCCATAAATGGCCGACCGTGTTAGTCGACGAGATAAAAGGAAAACCAGGCGATTTCGAGGCATATTTGTGTAAATCATTGTATTCTACTTTTACAACATCTTTCAAACCATATACATTTTATAACAAACGGTTACAAACGCTTTTTATAGACCAACTCGACCGATCCAAGGCAACGTGTTCCTTTAAACTCCATCAATTCCCGCATAATGCCATAACGTCGTCATCTATTGTTGCAGACTTTTAGTGCACAGACCCTGCGGCTAAAGTCATTCATCTTGATTTCGCCTGGCCCGTAAATTTGCAAAAGGTTCAATTGTTAGTTTGAATGAGAAAGGACATTATTTAAGGCTCAGACAGAGAATCGCGAATCGATGATAAAGTCATTGTGCGTGTTGATTGTTTTACACATGACTCGGGAGTAATTTACACACATCGGTGTATGGGGGTAAAAGTCAATATATAATAATTTCTCGGATTTTGAATCTTAACTCAAATTCACTCGTTACATGTTGACCATGCTGTATTACACATTAGTTTTCCGTACGTCCCTTTTTCGAGGGGTGGGGGAGGGGGTGCTTGTGAACACTCTTAACGTCATTCGCACACATTTACAACCTCCCTGTTTGTACTAACACGGGTTCATCAGTATGAAGGTCATACGTCTTATTACAGGTCATACATCATATTACAGGTCATACGTCATATTAAAGGTCATACGTCATAGTAAAGGTCATACGTCATGATACAGGTCATACGTCATATTGCAGGTCATATGTCATATTACAGGTCATACGTCAAGGTCATACGTCATATTAAAGGTCATACATCATATTAAAGGTCATACGTCATATTACAGGTCATACGTTATATAACAGGTCATACATCATATTACAGGTCATACATCATATTAAATGTCATACGTCATATTACAGGTCATACATCATATAACAGGTCATAGGTCATATTACAGGTCATACGTCTTAGTACAGGTATTACGCCATATTACAGGTCATACGTCATATTTAAGGTCATACCCCATATAACACAAAAGTCGTTTGTCATATTACAGGTCATACGTCATATTAAAGGTCATTTGTCATACAACACAGGTCATCCGTCATATTACAGGTCATAACTCATACAACACAGGTCATACGTCATGTTAGAGGTCATACGTCATATTAAAGGTCATAAAGGTCACACTATATTATTGTTCTGTTCGAGCAGGTTCTAAAAGACCCATTCAATCTATGCTAATGGTGAGACAAGAAATGCAATCTGTAGCCATGGGGTTGAAGGTGAATTTGTCGACGTGTCTGTCTGTACTTGTACAATAACTATAGTGCATTCCAACAATTAATAGGCTGATGCATTCCAACAATGAATAGGCTGAAACAGCGGTCAGTGATTGAAACAAACAGCGAGTGTGTAGTTAGCATTATAGCATCTAAACTATCCTCGGTTTCAGGCGTTACAGGTAGGACCCACCCGTTTACCAGTATCAGCTTTCACTGACGGTGTTGAAGTAGAAACTGCCGATTTCGAAGCAGTGGTTCCCAAGAAGGCAACATTTCAGACAGACTGTTGTGCCAAAAATGTGTTGTTTTTGATGATTGTATCTGATGATCTGACCAACAATCTGGGTGTTGTTGGAGCGCTTTCCCAGTGAAAACGTACAACCTATGATCGTTGAACTACTGCACAGCAAAGCGGACACACAATGGGTTGTTTTTTGTACATGACTGCATGTCCCCATGAAAAGCATGGCCATTGACCTCAACTTGAGAAGTAACCTGTCATATAGATTGTCTTAACACCTGCAGCCACATCTGCCGGGGGAGGCTGAAACAGCAAACAGTTGTTTTTTTGCTTCCCTCTTTAGTAATAGCAAATTTACGATTTCAGTAGTTTTTTCCATAGAATATTATAATGCAATGATTAATTTAGCAAATGATACAATAAAACACCCACAAGTCTGTATTGTTATAGAGGGCCCTGTCACTTGAGGTAACTTTTACAAGCAACCTAAAGGCAAACGCAGTGCTTTACATGAGCAACCTAAAGGCAAACACGCAGTGCTTTACATGAGCAACCTAAAGGCAAACACGCAGTGCTTTACATGAGCAACCTAAAGGCAAACACGCAGTGCTTTACATGAGCAACCTAAAGGCAAACACGCAGTGCTTTACATGAGCAACCTAAAGGCAAACACGCAGTGCTTTACATGAGCACTTCGGTGTCACACCAATAGATTTTCAAACAATGTCAAACGAACCCAAAGAAAAAATTGTGAATTCAAATATGAAGCCTTTATTTCATTGAGATGGCCTGGAACTGGTTGTCTATAAAAAGTGCCTCGTGATTTACTAGTTAGACTCATCATAAAAACTCATATTAAGCGGGCTTTCTGTGCTTTTTAATGTTAGGTCTGAAGTAAAATAAAAACTCGATAACTTAAAAGAAACACTCTATTGTATAATAATGTGGTTAAGGATAACAATATTAACAACTTCACCTCGAAAGCACTGGTAACCCGCAGACGGTAGAATATAGGAAGGAAACATCGAGATGTCCAGAGACCAGTGAGAATGTAGCTAGGTGCATAAAGCCAATACATGCAGCCATGGATGTAGTTCTCAGCCGGTGTCCCTAGGAAGGTGATTGCAGATATGAAACTAGCAACCAAGGAAATCGACACAGGTATTGGATTCATGTTGCGATTTGCCATGAGGAATTCATTGGTTGTTTTCTGCTTGCCACCGGTGCATGCATGGTATACGCCAATACCGCACGCTACCATCAGGGTACAGGCACATACTGCGTAATCCGCCGGCTGAAATGTTGTATTTACTTCAGACATTTTGCTCTACGATGCTTTGGCCTTCGTGAAATTGTTGAAGCAACCTGTGGAATAAATGAGACAAACAAATGAACAATTGTCTGCCCAATATGTTTCGTTATAATACATTTCAGCAATAATCCGATTTATCGGAATTACATTATTTCATCGATAAGTCAAACACAAACAGCAAGAGTCCACGGAGGCCATGGTAGTGCCAAGCGCGTGCACGTGTTTTATACAATGTGTCTTGCGATTATATGCCGGCTGCCATACATTTAAACCATAGTGTGATGAATCAATATTTTATGATACCCATGGGCATTTCGTTAATTACGGTGATAAAAAGTTTGTTGAATGACTTTGGTAAACGATAGAGGGCGCCATTGTACTTAAACGGTAGTCGCACGGATACAAATGTCAAGGATGTAAAAAGGCATAACTTTTTGGATTATTTTATCTGAGAAAGAATTTGGGTCTCAATCTTGTCTTTATTCTTGTATGTAATGTAATTGTACCCGTTATTACAAATATTCACTATGCTATTTTCAATATTCAGCTCATTATAGGTGAGTTTGGTAATTAATCAGTGTGTAGCGTAGTAATTTTAGCCGGGTTAGGCGGAGGGGTCTATTTGTTGCGTCCTTTTTCGTTGTTGGTCTCTAAATGAGTGTCACGTATGACAATGATGAGAGGGTAAAATCCAACATTCGGGGTGGAGGAAGAAGTTGGAGAGACCCGCTCATGGAGCCAGTTTGATTGCCAATAAATAGAGGAACGGATCGGTTGGTTTTCTTCGGATGGTGAATAAATCTGTCAGCAGAGTAACGTATCAGTGAGCAACCCAAAAACAAGGTGTCAGGCCTTCCTTAATTGTCTCCGGACTGATAACAAAACACTACAAATTTGGTAACACGGATGGGGTTGCTTTAATCTGCTGCTTTGCTGGTTGTCGTCCAGTACATTGAGGGCATTGGCCGAGTTCTGAAGAGGGAGTGAGGATCCAAGTGGAGGACAGCGACTGGAATAGCCTGTGGCAGTGCAAGTGGAGAAGCCCGGTGGCGGTAGTGCTGTTGGACCCTTTTGGAGCTACGAACTCAACCTTTACATGTGCATGTACATGTGAAATCTAATGACTCTGAACTGAACTGGACTGAACTGGTTGATCAGCAGTGAGGTGGGATTATGCGATTCAATTCGCACATTGTTGGTAGGATTTAGATAGGCCTATATATAGTTTGTTAGTCAGTAAATATTACCTGATAATGTATAGGTGTTAGTTTTATTCCTAGTGAAAACCAACCGGTCCTGTTGAAGCAAATTTACCTGGGTTTAGGTGTTTATGACTTAATTTTGATTGTACAAATTGGTTAGCCTTCAATAACTGAATCATAATTTCTTGACTCACAATGGCCGTACCAGAGGCTGATCTTGTGACGCGCTTGGTCGCAGGGCTGACCGAGGCACTTCGGCAAGATAAACCGAAGAATGTCATTCAGAGGCCCTTGAAGTTGGGTAAATACTATGGTAGGCCTAGTAAACCGGGAGATCCGACCATTATTGAATGGCTTGAAGATGCAGAGGTTTATCTGCAACAATGTCGTATCCCTGAGGTAGATAGGGCTAAAGTGGTTGTCCACCACCTCGCGGGTGTTGCTCGCGATGAGATCAAATGCCACAATGAGAATGTAACGGGTGACTATGCAGCGCTAAAAAAACTCCTTCGGCGTCAGTTTGGGGCAGAGGAGTCAGTACAGGCCCTGCAGAAGGCCTTTTTTGAAAGACGGCAAAGGGAAGACGAATCCCTTATGGATTTTTCCCGCTCGCTCATGCGAATGCATGATCGGATTTTAGAGGTTGCTACAGAAACAGAGAAAGATGCATTGAAGGGTTTGAGAGATAGGGTTTTGATTGGGCAGTTTGTGGCGGGCGCAAGGAATCAAGGTGTCAGGCTTGAGCTGAGGCGCTTAGAGTTGGCTGAACCGGATCAGGATTTTACCGAAATGAGGGATTCAGCTCGCGAGTTGTTCAGAGATCTAGAGGAGTACCCTCGGGGTTCTCGACGTGGTGCAAGTGTGCACTTGCATCACCTAGGTACAGAAAATGATCTGAATAGTGACGAGCCAGTGGCTGATGCTAATGTTAGCATTAACCAAGTAGTTAACAAGTCCCAAGGGGACACACAGTTGCAAACAGTGTTGCAACAACAACAAGAGATTCTTAAATGTATGCAAACACAGCAAGAAACTCTTTGCAAACAGCAGGAACAGATAACTACGCTTATGCAAGCAGTGGTGAAACAAAGTGGGACGGTAACTAGCCAGGGCATGTATGAAGGCTCAGGAAGGCGGCAGGACAGGCCCCCGATTCGCTGTTTTTATTGTAAACGCCCAGGTCACATGAAGCATGAGTGTAAACTTCGTATGGCTCACGAAAAAGCGAATGGGGGGCAAGGGCAGGCTATGGGAGATGCACAAAACACAGGGTCGGGAAACCAGACTTCTCTGCCACTGTAGGCCGAGTGACAGAGGAACAATCTGGAAAGGCCTCACCAGTTGGAAGTGTAACAGAGAAGTCTTATGAAGACATACTAACCAGTCTAGTAAAAGAGAGCCCCAAGGCTCATATTGCTTTGGCTGGAGTGCCAGTGGAATGTATCCTCGATACCGGGGCAGAGACTTCTCTGATTAGCGCCTCTTTTTATAGGGATCACCTTGCAGGGAAATTGAGTGGAGTCAAAACTCTAGGTACTTACCTGCGTGTGTTTGGGGCAGGGAATAGTGAGGTACCAATTGAGGGGTACATACATGCCCCACTGATGGTACATAACCAGACTATTGATGCACATTTTTTGGTGGTCAAAGAATTTCCTAAGGGTGAGGCAGGGAATCATAAAAGTTTTCCAGTATTGTTGGGTTGCAATGTCCTTCATAAGCTGAAGGATATAGAGGTTGATTTAGAACAAAAAGATGCAGATGCATGGACAATGGCCATTAATTGGTATAGTCTGACTAAAAACCCAGTAGTTGAGGGGTCACATGGGGCAAATAAGTGTGTACGGGACCCACTGGGTGCTCGTACAGGTAGAAATCCAGTACATTTGTTGCCTAGGGAAGTGCGTAGTATAACCTGCTATGTTCAGGCTAATCAAAGTAGCCTTGACGGGCAAACTGTCCTTGTTGAGGGTCTATCTAGCTGTGCAGATAGTGGAGGTCAAACCAGTAACATAGATGGAAATTGCCGCGTTTACGATCTGTGTACAGTAGTTAGTGGTAGAACTGTAAATGTGTTGGTAGCGAATGTAGGGATGCGGGTGATTGAATTGTCCCCACACACAAAGCTTGCTTACGTGACTGAGGTATCCTCAAAGACAAATGTTGCACTTGAGACGGGTGTGGATTGTGTTCATGTTGTAGTGAATCATTGTCTGTCAGAGTCTGGGGAATATTTAGACACTGGTCGTACTGAGGGAGCCCCTGGTGTCGATTCCAATGAGTTAGACATTGAGATGGGGGATGCTGTAGAGTCACGGGCAAGAGAGTTGTATGTGTTTGAGGATGGGTCAGAGTACCAACTTCCTTATGGATTAAGTCTTGATTTATGCGCTGATTTGTGTAAGGAAGACCAGGACAAAATTGTGCAATTAATTCAGAAACATGATAAGGTGTTCTCGCGGAATTCGTTGGATTTAGGACTTTGTGATAAGGTTCCCCACAAGATTGACACTACTGATGATAAATCAATTAGCCAGCCTTACAGACGAATTCCGCCGCAACATTTTAGAGAAGTTAGGGAATTACTCCAGAAGTTTCTTGATCAAGGTATCATACAAAAGAGTAAAAGCCCCTATGCCAGCCCCATTGTATTGGTCCAAAAGAAGGATGGGTCGCTAAGGATTTGTGTTGATTATAGGAGGCTTAATGCCAAAACAGTACGAGACTCATTTCCATTGCCTCGTATCGAGGAGTCGCTGGAGGCGCTCCAGGGTGCAAGGTACTTTTCTTCATTAGATTTAGCCCATGGATACCATCAGGTTGTAATGGACTCAGAATCAATAAGTAAAACTGCATTCAGAGTACCTTTTGGGCTGTTCGAATATACGAGAATGCCGTTCGGGCTGGTAAATGCCCCTGGAACCTTTCAGAGAGTGATGGAGATGTGCCTTGGTGACTTGAATTTATCAGAGCTTTTAATCTATTTAGATGACATCCTGGTATATTCCTCTACGGTACAGGAACACATAGATAGGCTTGACAGAGTCTTCACTAGATTGGCAGATTTTGGACTTAAGTTCAAGGGTGCAAAGTGCAAGTTATTTCGTAGGCATGTGTCTTACTTAGGACATGTGGTAGGGCCAGAGGGTGTTGCAGTAGACAATGACAAGATTAAGAGAATTGAGGATTGGCCAATACCTAAGACAGGGGCACAATTGCGGTCATTTCTTGGTCTGGCCGGTTATTACCGGCGCTTTGTACCCGGCTTTTCAAAAATTGCCGCACCCTTGCATGCTTTAGTGCCCTCATTGGCTAAGGGAAATTCGAGATCCAAACCTTCGCCATTTTGTTGGAGTTCTGAGGCACAGGTGGCCTTTGATACATTAAAGCAGACCTTGACGCAAGCACCAGTGCTTGCATATCCAGATTTTTCTAGGCCATTTGTGTTGGAGATAGATGCCTCCTTGCAGGGTTTAGGAGCTTGTTTAGCTCAGTGCGACAAGGAAGGCAAGAGACATCCAGTTGCATTTGCTAGTCGGGGGCTGAGGGGGGCTGAAGCTAGGTACCCCGATTTTAGTTCTTTTAAGTTGGAGCTTTTGTCCCTAAAATGGGCTGTGGTTGATAAATTTAGAGATTATCTCCTTGGGGTACCATTTACAGTGCTAACAGATAATAACCCCTTATCTTATCTACAGACAGCTAAGTTGGGCGCATGTGAAATGCGCTGGATAGCACAACTTGCAGCTTTTACCTTTGATGTGAAATTTAGATCAGGGGCTAGTAATCGTGTAGCGGATGCACTAAGTCGCAACCCAAGTCACTCACTAACAGGGGAAGTTGAGGAAATACTGCAATGTAAGGTCCACTCCACAGTGGTTCCATTGCAACATATAGAGGTACATAAGGTATTAACTTCTCATGATACAAAGGCTGGACCTCCACAGGTTAAGTGTCAATCAGGTATTTTCCCATCGTGGACACCAGAGCAGCTGTCTGCCCTACAAAGGGCTGATCCAGTGCTGAAGTGTATCTGGGAACGTTGGGATCAAGGTTGGAAACCGAATGAAGTTTTTCAGGCTGAAAGGGAGGAGCCAGTAGAAATCAAATCGTGGTTGTGGCAGTGGCCCAGGTTCATAGAAAAGGATGGTGTTTTACATCGTCGTGTCATGGACCCATTGCATGGTGAACTAGATCAAGTACTGATGCCCACAAGTTTACAACAGAGGGTGTTAGAGGGTTGTCATGATGGGTGGGGGCATCAAGGTGTTGTGAGAACGTGTGCCCTCCTGAGGCGGCGGGTGTTTTGGCCCAAAATGGCTGGTTCAGTGCGTCGGCATATCGGTCATTGTGAACAATGTGTAATCTCTAAGGCGTCAGAGCCTCAAGCAAAAGTGCCAATGCGGCACCTTTTAGCATTTCGACCACTCGAAGTGCTAGCCATAGATTTTGTCAAAATTGATCGAGGGGCAGGAGGCTATGAGGATGTTCTGGTCATGACCGACATCTATACAAAATTTGTACAGGCATATCCGTGTAAGGATCAACATGCAGTAACTGTTGCCAAAGTCTTGAGGAATCAGTGGTTTTCCAAATATGGAATACCTTGTCGTTTGCACAGCGACCAGGGTCGGAATTTTGAAGGGGAAGTTGTGAGGGAATTGTGTGCATTGTACGGCATGAAAAAGACCAGAACAACTCCTTACCACCCCGAGGGGAACGCTCAAACAGAGCGCTTCAACCGGACTCTGTTTGGACTCATTAAGTCCATGGATGAGCGGGATAGGCGGAGGTGGCCTGACCTTTTACAGCACCTTGTATTTGTGTATAATGCTACTCCGCATTGCACCACTGGAGTAGCGCCGTATTTGCTTATGTTTGGTAGGGAACCATTGATACCTCTAGACCAGATGTTGGGGAGAACTGATAACGATTGGGATCAAGATTTTGTCAGAGAACAATCTTCTTTGCTCTCTAGAGCTAGTGAGTTAGTAAAGGAACGAGTAGCAAAAAGCTGCAATCGCAACAAGGCTACTTATGATAGGAAAGTAAAACCTAGCAAACCTATTGAGATTGGGTCCCATGTTCTACTCAGAAAATGCGCATTCAAGGGACGCCACAAACTGGCTGACAAGTTTGAAAGAGACCCATATGTGGTCGTTTGGATAAATGAGCATAGCGATGTATTTCGTATCCGTCCCTTGAAGGGGGCCCAGAAAGAGTAGTTAATAGAAAACTCTTGCGGTTAGATCCCTTTGCAGAAAGTGACACAGAAAATGAGAGTGATGAGTCTGATGGAGATTCAGATTGGGAGGTCCTACACACTGAGCCTTCAGGGGATCAGTCTCTGGTTCAAGATTTACAGGGCGTGAGCAATGTAGAAGTAGGGGAGCCCCCAAGTTTACATTGCCCTGCATCTGAGCACCTAAGAAGTTCTCAACGAACTACAAGGGGTAAACACAGCAATCCATTCAGATTGCCCTGTTCAGCTATTAAGTGATTTGTCTTTACTCTGGTGGCGGGGGTTCTCAGTGATTGCAGAAGGTCAGGGAGTTGTCTTGCTGGAAAGACTTGGGGCATCCAGTTTCCGCAATGGCACACCTTACTGTAGGGCACCACTGGGTATTCTGGCTACCAGTGGACTGACATGGGTGTTAGGAAATTGTGTAAATTTGTAATTGATTAAGTGGTAAAGGAGTGGGTTGATAGGGCTTCCTCCCCCTTTTGTAGTATTGTGTTCTTAAACGGAAAATGAGTTTTGTCCTTTTTGGGCACAGTTTTGTTAAACGCTTGAAAAGGAAGCGAGGTTCTCAGTTTAAAATTGAGTTACAGAGTAAGGTAGTTCCTGTTACATGTATTGGTGAGGGCGGTCTCACTTTAAGTAGGATTCGGGCAAGGCCGAGGAAGTATTATGAATATTTACGGCAGGCAAATCCTTTAGTTTTAATTATTGACTTGGGTACAAATGATTTGTGTTCTAAAAATGTTAATCCAAACCAAGTGCATTCTTCACTCTGTGACTTTGTGTATGAGTTACCCAAGAGGGGTATTAACCCAGAGGTAATAGTGTTTCTGCCAGTACTCCCTAGGACAGGAGGTTTACGGGGTGGTCAGGTCTCACTCGAAGAATTTAATGATCGAGCAGAGAGATTTAATGATCTTATTCAGCAGTCGACCTTTGTGGAAGACCAATGGTGGTTGTGGGAGCACAGAGGGTTAAAGAACTCTCGGTATAACCTTGATGGGGTCCACCTGAACACTTCGGGAATGGCACTGTATGAGAAAACGCTTCGTCAGATAACAAAGTACTTTGAATCTCGCATATGGGCATAATTAATGTCAGATGATAATATGCTAATTGTGTTTTCTTGTAGGTTTAAAGAAAAACAAAAAGTTTGGTTAAATACATGTAACTTTTGTTCAAATATTTTCTCTGTTCTATAAAGCAAATATGGGTTGGTGCGAGAAAGATGGTATACATATTGTATTTTGGTGATTAGTATGATTCGCTTATTTGTAAGATTAAGGGGAACATTTTTATCCTCATGTGATGCTGAATCATTCAATCGATCCTCAGGAGTTGATCGAACTAGTAGGGGAGAATGTGATGAATCAATATTTTATGATACCCATGGGCATTTCGTTAATTACGGTGATAAAAAGTTTGTTGAATGACTTTGGTAAACGATAGAGGGCGCCATTGTACTTAAACGGTAGTCGCACGGATACAAATGTCAAGGATGTAAAAAGGCATAACTTTTTGGATTATTTTATCTGAGAAAGAATTTGGGTCTCAATCTTGTCTTTATTCTTGTATGTAATGTAATTGTACCCATTATTACAAATATTCACTATGCTATTTTCAATATTCAGCTCATTATAGGTGAGTTTGGTAATTAATCAGTGTGTAGCGTAGTAATTTTAGCCGGGTTAGGCGGAGGGGTCTATTTGTTGCGTCCTTTTTCGTTGTTGGTCTCTAAATGAGTGTCACGTATGACAATGATGAGAGGGTAAAATCCAACATTCGGGGTGGAGGAAGAAGTTGGAGAGACCCGCTCATGGAGCCAGTTTGATTGCCAATAAATAGAGGAACGGATCGGTTGGTTTTCTTCGGATGGTGAATAAATCTGTCAGCAGAGTAACGTATCAGTGAGCAACCCAAAAACAAGGTGTCAGGCCTTCCTTAATTGTCTCCGGACTGATAACAAAACACTACAATAGCAAAATAAATACACTCATGTTGGTGATGTGATATTTACTTACTAAGTGGTAGCCTTGTCCAAGGCTCTTTACGCAAGCACCGGCCCGCTCTGACTTCACGAAATGCATAGATACTATACCGCACGGCACGTAACAGTACTTGATACCGCGGGGTCGAAGCATGGCTTTCGAGGTATCAACGAGGCTATGCATTTCGTGAAGTCAGAGCGGGCCGGTGCTTGCGTAAAGAGCCTTGGACAAGGCTAACTAAGTGGCGGCCGCCAAATAAGAGCTAGACAAATAATCACGCACTTTTCAAAAAAAATAGTTTACCTGTGTCCTTTCCCGGTTCCAAACGACACTACCCGGCACGCGATATCTTTTCCCGCTCGGATCAAACCCTAGCCTTTAGTCAAGGCGCACGCGGCACACCGGATAGCACGCACAGCCCCAAAAATGTAACACACGAAAAAAGACTATCACCGCGAGCGGCGAAGCCGCGAAGCGCCTTTACCAACTCGTTTTGGGGGCCTTATGTTTTTCTTTACATTTGCCAACGATTTTGGTGGGAGAAAATGTAACGAATTTGCATCGAACGTTCTTGTGACGTCATGCAAGTAATAGTGGCTTCTTATTGGTCAGCAACTCACCACGCTAATGCATTATGCATTACATTTTCTCCCACCAAAACCGTGGAAAATGTAAAGAAAAACATTAGGCCCCAAAACCGAGTTGGTAAAGGCGCTTCGCGGATTTGCCGCTTGCGGTGATAGTCTGTTTTCGTGCGTTACATTTTTGGGGTTGTGCGTGCCATCCGGTGTGCCGCGTGCGCCTTGACTAATGGCTAATCAAACCCGGACTATTCGTACGAGCCTGACGCATCAGTAGAGCTATAATGGTCAACGTCCTTTATGCGACACGACGTGTTAGTGTGTGGATCCTTCAATAGTGACCTTAACTCTTTAACAGCAACAGGTCAAAGTTTGCATTGCTCTTTTAAGTGAGTTAAATCGTATTCACAGTGAAGGAATTAGACCACTTGTGTAGCGTGGGAATAAAAGGGAGTGCAACGAGAGTGCCCTCGGCGATCTAGTGGGTACTCACATTCACTGATCACAGACAACTGATTTAAAGCCATTGGACACTGGACATTGGTTCACAGATTTACAAATAACTTACAGGGTTTACAGACTTATTATTATTATTCCATCAAATACTCAATTTTTGAGAAAACATTAAAATAATCATCAATTCTCGATATCGAGAATTACGGATTTATTTTAAACACACGTCATGACACGGCGAAACGTGCGGAAACAAGGGTGGGTTTACCCGTTATTTTCTCCCGACTCCGATGACCGATTGAACCTAAATGTTCACAGGTTTGTTATTTTATATATAAGTTGTGATACACGAAGTGTGGGCCTTTGGACAATACTGTTTACCGATGTTTTGCGATTGCTTTACGGAACACGATATAAAAAATGCATCTCCTTCTTTCAGATGGGTTTGAGGAACACAGGGTAAACAAACATATCCCCTCCCATTTTGTGGTCGGGTTTGAGGAACAAAGATACAACAAAATCTCCTATCGTTATAAAACAGAAACAAACAAGCATTTGTTTTATAAAACCTGTTAAAGATGGATGATATGTCCACCATGACCAAATTCAAATAAGATCAACTTAAGTTTGACTCTTTATTTGTTTGTTTCTTGCTGTGTTTAGTTATTATTTTGTCAAAATTTTGTAGTTCCCCACCCCTGCATTTTTTTAAGGCACCCTTGCATGTTCGGAGCCATTATATAAAACATGGGTCATACTCAAATGCGATACGAATGTTGACGACACCAAATCGCATCGAATAATTCGCATCAGTTGACTTGTGCTCAACTCTGAGCCATGGACGTCAACATTCGAATCGCATTCGCAGGAAGTATGCACCAAGCTTAAAGGCAGTGGACACTAATGGTAATTACTCAAAAACATTATCAGCATATAACCTCACTTGGTAAAGAGTAATGGGGAGAGGTTGATAGTATAAAACATTGTGAGAAACGGCTCCCTCTAAAGTGACGTAGTTTTCGAGAACGTAGTAATTTTCGACGAGTTTCATTTCGAGACCTCAAGTTTAGAATTTGATGTCTCGAAATCAAGCATCTGAAAGCACACAACTTCGTGTGACAAGGTTTTTTTTTCTTTCATAATTATCTCACAACTCCGACGACCAATCGAGCTCAAATTTTCAGTTTTGTTATTTTATGCACATGTTGAGATACACCAAGTGAGAAGACTTGTCTTTGAAGTGTCGTGGCCGAGCGGTTAAGAGCACCGAATTTAAACTATGGTGTTTTTGATCAGCAGAGTGTGGGTTCGAATCCCCAGCCGTGACACTTGTGTCCTTAAGCAAGACATTTAACCATTGCTTCGTCCTTCGGATGGGACGTAAAGCCGTTGGTCCCATGTGTTGTGTAACGCATGTAAAAGAACCCAGTGCACTTTTCGAAAAGAGAAGGGGGTCGCCCCGGTGTTCCTGGCTGTGGCTGCTGTATGCGCCGTAGCACCTTGTAAACCCTTATAAAGTGCTAAATAATTGGGTCTCAAAATTCATCACTGCAATTACCCATCTTTCTAAAAGTGTGTATATACTCAGCGCCTTGAGTACCTTGTTTGGTAGATGCGTGTGCTATATAAGACTTTACTATTATTATTATTATTATTATTATTTGACAATATTATCAATAGTGTCCAGAGTCTTTAAAGGGTATGGGTACTTTTTGCAGGACAAAACCCCAAATGTCCACAGATTTACGTTAAACTTACATGGTGTGAAGATAATGATGGTAGGAAGCAGCCCTGAAAATATTACTTGATGAGGTGCCGTAGTTTTTGAGAAATGAGTAAAACAATGTCATGAAAATAATTTTCGTCTTAGTAATAATTAGACGAAAATTACTTTAGCGTGTAAAAACGTATTTTCATAACATTGTTTTACTCAATTCTCAAAAACTTCAGCACCTCAACATCTAATATTTTAAGGTGCGCTTTCTACTATCTATCTTAAAACGGTGTAAGTTTAATGTAAATATGCGGCCATTTTGTTTTGTGTCACAACAAGTACCCAAATCCTTTAATGCTGACTGGTGAAGATTGTTTTTCTTTTCAAAAATGTGTGTAAGTCTGCATCATTCCGCGAGAATGTACTCTCGATGGATTCCAGAATGGGTCTTGAGGTTAGTTGTTATTTCTTTCATTTGCTAAGAATCCGGCAAGGATCTAAACAACACTTGAAATTTGTCAAAGTGGTCTTCAAAAGAGGTACATTTATGATAAAGCTTGACTGTTAACTGGTTCATAGACCAATGATTGATACGACAGAGCACCTAAGGGGGGGGGGGGCATCTGAGGGAAAACCCCACAAAGATCACGATGAGACCGAACCAGAGACACTTGGTAGGATGTAAATTGAAAAGAACGCTTCTTTTCGTTGGCTATCGTCGGACATAGTTCCAAATTCAATTACTTCCTTCTTCAAATTAATGATATAGCCGAGCGACGCGACGGCGATGTGACAGGCGCCGCAGCAGGTGACGCATCGGCGATGTGACGGGCGAAACAGCAGGCGACGCGACGGCGATGTGACGGGCGACGCAGCAGGCGACGCAACGGCGATGTGACGGGCGACGCAGCATGCAGGCGACGCAAAGGCGATGTGACAGTCGAAGCAGTATGCGACGCAAAGGCGATGTGACAGTCGAAGCAGCATGCAACGCAAAGGCGATGTGACGGGCGACACGGCACAATTATTATTAATTAAAACATTTCTGAAGTTAGAATTGAATGTTTGTTATAAACAACAAACTACGTTCTGAGGACACATGTTTAAAAGAGCCTTACAATTGGTAATCCAAAGTTGGGTTTGTAAAAATTTATATCATTTGAATCAGACGCATTTTTTGACAAAAAGCAGTAAAATGGAATTCTTCTTTTATGTTGTCGAGTCGAAGCCTATGAAGCTGTTACGTGTTGAAACAAAGCCAGTCCAATTTCATGGGCTCTGGTTGAACAACCCCCACAAGACTCGAAAGAGGAAGAACATTGCTATAACAACATTTCACAACCGGAAGTGTTGAATGACCTAGGTTAGGTAACCCATTGTGAAGAAAGTCATCGGCGACACGTTTTTCCGCCTTAGACAAGGCCACGGTAACACAAGTGTTCAATGTCGTCATCTTGGTCTGAGATCGCGGTTATTCGATCCTCAGCATCAGCCGCGAAAATCACCCCAACATTATTATCTATCACGCACACCCGCCCTGCACCAACTCGCAATCTCATAGACTTATGAAGGAGGTTAATCTGCAAGAGGGCACTAATATATTATTGGCTATCGGGTAGACTAAAAGCCTCGATCGCAGCCTTCAAACCAAGTCTACGGTTCCTAAGCACTATTACACATTTGTTTTTACACGCGTCGGAATTTGTTGCATTGTTTAGATGGTGTTTACGTTGGCACTGGTATATGCTAACTACGTGAATAGTTCTTTCTGATATCAATCTTCTAGCAAGACCAATGTGGTTGAATTAATCTTTTATAACAACAATATTAGTATGAATCAGTGCGGTACATTTGTGCTTTGTCTACGCAGGTTGACTGTTATTTTTTAACCATATAAAAAATGTAGTTTCAGATTTTTCCCAGAAAACTTGTGGAGTATGTTCGACATCCTTTCGAAAACAGTTGTTTTGGGTATCACTATCAAGTATAGTTTCTCTTCATTAAAATGAACTTGTTGCTATTTCATTCTCAGCACAAGCTCTACTAAAGCTGGCCGGGGGTCATCGGCCTAAGAAATTAGGCTTTAACACAATTATACTTTATTGTTTTTTTGCATTCTATAAAGTTATCTATACTACTATGAGCTGCACAACTCAGTTTTACATACATTTGTACGCGAACGAAGCCCATAGTAACTTGTTTAGCACAAAGATACATACTTTGGCTTGCAAATCAAACTTTCGTTGCTTTTATCGAATCATAGCGAAACAATTCGCCATCACTTTCTGCATGGAAAAGAAGGCTCGCCGACTGTGTTTGTGAACGTGAACTAGTAACATATTGGTATTAGAAATCAATAAGTGATGGATTTATACTGTTATTTTGCTAATCTAAAATAAAAATAAAAAACTTTATTACTATAACACTAGAGGCTTTACGAACAACTATAACTAAATAAATACATACAAATCTAGTTTGAGTTGTGAATACTCAAGAATGATCTTTCCGACAGCTGACACAGCTAGTCACTGCCATGTGGCACCTCTGTAATAGCAGTCTGGGAAATCGTTGCACTCGGGTTATGAAGCCTTGTTTTCCCAGCATTGTAAAGTCTAATAAACCTCAGGGTTACACACCGATATTCCGACACCCCAATGTATTTCCCTATTCCTCACCCTACAAACCCTAACCCAAACTCAACCCTCACCCTACAAACCCTAACCCAAACTCAACCCTAGCAGGCAAATCTTGAGGGGTTGTCGAAATATTGGGTTGTCGGATTTTAGAGCTGTCATCAAACCTCAGCGGGGCTAGAGATGTTCGTGCCTTACAACAAGTAGAAAAAAAATATTTGATATTTTTCCCATCTGGCAGTTTTTAAGAATGAATAGGCCTTATTAGAATTGCAATGAAAACCAACTAGATCATGGCATCCTTGAGCTTGTTAATTCGCCTATTTTTGTGAATTGTTTCCTGTTAACCATCATGGCGTACAGCAGTTGAAAGCTTATTCCCTCCTCTTCATATGGTAAATATTTCGAAATAATCGCTTGTTTGTGGGCTCAGCACCTCGGCTGTCAGTTCGATGTATAGGCCTATACATTACTTTGTGTTTCACTTCGCAAATAAACTTGACATTTGTATACTAAGCATTATATCGACAATTCCAAGTTTTTGAGATATAAGTACCCATTTCTAAAACATAGCCATATCATTTTCTTTCTCCCCTTGTTTCGACCAAGTTGTTTGCGACCGTTTACCTAGTTACGGAGTGACCCAGTGAGGACTTGCTCAGTATGTAAAACGCGGTCGAACCACCATGTAACGGTTCCCTTTTGTTAAGGTATTCGTTTTCACTCGTGGTGGTGTGATGACAACGGATATGTTGTTTAGAGGGAGCGTGCCGTACACTATTCACCGCTCTCGAACAACGGCTGCTGCAATCAACAATAAAAAAGAATAGTAATAATAAAAAAAAACGAACAACGAATTCCCTCTTGACATGAGCCAAAATCGATCCGATCTCATTTCTGACACGGAGCTACAACGAACAACTGGCAACACAAAATTGATGGGAAAGAAATAAGAGAATGGATAAAAATGACAACTGTGGGAGACAGGATGCTTAAATTATCGTTACTTTGTATATACACTGTAGCAAGCAATACTTTTTTTATTGTAGTGTGCACAAAGTGACAGCCGTCCTGTGCCGAAGACGTTACGATTGTGTACGAATACCCATGTGGACAGACAGCGGCGGGGTTTTTCGTATTCACTTTAGCTTCTGGACCCCAGTAAGCACTAAAATTACGAATACCCATGTGGACAGACAGCGGCGGGGTTTTTCGTATTCACTTTAGCTTCTGGACCCCAGCAAGCACTAAAATTCATTAACGTTTAGTATTCATATGATGGGCCCTGATCAGCAGCAAATGTATTTTGCATAAAGCGGTATAAAGCAGGTAAAAGCCTCTATTCACTGGTGAAGCACCAAAGAACAGCCTCATTTTTTAATAACGTAGTTTACATCAAAATGGCTGCCACACTTTGCCGAAGACGATACTCTTGGAAAGACAGCAGCGGTTTTGTCGCGACAGGGAAATCCAAAGAAATGTTCACCCAGAGTCAAGGTATAATAGAAATCAGCCGCAAACTATTTTGTGATTGGTTGATGACTGTCTTGCTGGGTGAATTGGAGTACCAAACCGAACATAGGCAACATAATATCTTATGGGGGCCATAAACGTTGCTGTTCGTTAAAAAATTACGAAACAAAATCAGTAAAATTTAATTTGGTTGGTAGCCAACGGTTCTGGAGGTTCAAATACGAGCGAGACTTGCACGTATATATTGCACAGTGTATGAACGCATGCAAAACGAATGTTAATGGCAGCTACATATCATGTTTCTTTCCACAACACGGTAGACCGTGTCGGGCGCGTTTTATTGACAGTCTATTTCGGCAGGTTTCTACATTTTTGTTTGAGGATTTGTGTTTGTGTTTTTTGTTGGGGTTTGGGGATTTTCTTCTCTTTGTAAGGTAAAATTGTGGTTGTCTTTTCTTCAGTCGGTGCACAATAGAACAAGCATGATGATTGGTGTATCTGTCGGTTATGCGGCCATTTATGTTTATATAGTTATCTGTAAGTTTGGTTGTTATTTAATGTGTATGTCTTTTTATGTGTCGATCTACTTTAACTTGTTGGTCAGGTTATCTGATGTTTGTGTTATTTCTTGGTCGTTTTGACAATGTGTGTTGGTGTTGTTTAATGTGGGCTTTCCCCTTCTTTAGAATGCCGAGGGTAAAGTAATCAGAACTCAGTCTTCCCCACAAGAATCAGGAAGCATTGAGTATCGGTACAGCACAACATATAACATTTTCCCCAGATGCCTTTTTATTGCACATTTTTAAAACGAAAGTTGAATTTTCGGCTGCAGCATAAGTTATAACACTTCCGTTTTGAATCATATGACCTTAAGTAATGCGTAATAGCTGGAACTATGTTCACATTATGTTTATATTCAAATCACTGCCACATGAATTGAGATTTTACGAAAACGTGGTCATTGACTATCCTGGCACCTCTGAACAATGGCAAAGTGCAATAATGAAGGCTTTGTTTTATGCCTGGCTTTACCACCACTGGTGGCACCCTTCCGGCTGACATTGTTTCTAAACTTCGTCCCGACATTGTCATAATCAATACCCAAACAAAACATGTCCATATTAATTTTGGTTTTTACCCATACACCGATGTGTGTTAGCACCGTATACCCAGTATTTTCCCGGGTCCTGTGTAAAACATATATCACGGGCATGTAACTCGGGTGTGATTCGAACCCACGACCCTTGCAATTCTAGGGCAGTGTCTTACTAACCAACTAGACTACCGAGGTTGCCCGGCAGCTAGAGGCAGTTCGATCCTATGTTTTGGCAGCGGGTTCCGCAACGGTATAACAGATGTTAAATTTGCATCGGGGATAAAGAATATTAATTTGATTTTTACCCATACACCCGATGTGTGTTAGCACTGTATACTCAGTACCTTCCCGAGTCCCGTGATGAAAAAGTAACACAGGCATGTTACCCGAGTAACATACAACTCGTTGGTTTGTGGTTCTGTATTACTCGTTGGGTCGGGTTCCATTCCACATTGGTTTGGGGTTACATACTACTCACTGGTTTGGGGTTCCATACCTGTGGTTCGGGGTTCAAAATTACTCGTTGGTTCTGGGTTCCATATTACTCGTTGGTTGTGGGTTCCGTACTACAAATTGGTTTGGGGTTCCGTACTAAACGTTGGTCTGGGGTTCCATACTAAACGTTGGTTTGGGGTTCCATACTAAACGTTGGTTTGGGGTTCCGTACGAAACGTTGGTTTGGGGTTCCATACTAAACGTTGGTTTGGGGTTCCGTACTAAACGTTGGTTTTGGGGTTCCATACTAAACGTTGGTTTGGGGTTCCATACTAAACGTTGGTTTGGGGTTCCATACTAAACGTTGGTTTAGGGTTCCATACTAAACGTTGGTTTGGGGTTCCATACTAAACGTTGGTTTGGGGTTCCATACTAAACGTTGGTTTGGGGTTCCATACTAATTGGTTTTGGGTTCCGTACTAAACGTTGGTTTGGGTTTCCATACTAAACGTTGCTTTAGGGTTCCATACTAAACGTTGGTTTGGGGTTCCGTACTAAACGTTGGTTTGGGTTCCAGTCTACTTGTTGGTTCGGTGTTCCGTATTACTCGCTGGTTCTGGGTTCTATACTACTCACTGGTTTGGGATTCCATACTACGGCTCATGGACGAAAACACCAACAGTATAATGCCAACTTGGTAGCTGACATTTCACAAAATGGGTACCTTACTGTAAACCTACACCAATATGGAATGCTCACCTCGTTGGTTTGGGGTTCTGTATTACTCGTTGGTCTGGGTTCCGTATAACTCGTTGGTTTGGGGTTCCATACTACGCGTTGGTTTGTGGTTCCGTATTACTCGTTGGTTTGGGGTACCGTATTACTCGTTGGTTTGGGGTTCCGTATTACTCGTTGGTTTGGGGTTCCGTATTACTCGTTGGTTTGGGGTTCCATACTACTCGTTGGTTTGGGGTTTCGTATTACTCGTTGGTCTGGGGTTTCGTACTTCTCGTTGGTTTGGGGTTCCGTATCACTCATTGGTCTGGGGTTTCGTACTCCTCGTTGGTTTGGGGTTCCGTATTACTCGTTGGTTTGGGTTCCAGTCTACTTGTTGGTTCGGTGTTCCGTATTACTCGCTGGTTCTGGGTTCTATACTACTCACTGGTTTGGGATTCCTTACTACGGCTCATGGACGAAAACACCAACAGTATAATGCCAACTTGGTAGCTGACATTTCACAAAATGGGTACAACTTACTGTAAACCTACACCAATATGGAATGCTCACCTCGTTGGGTTGGGGTTCTGTATTACTCGTTGGTCTGGGTTCCGTATAACTCGTTGGTTTGGGGTTCCATACTACTCGTTGGTTTGTGGTTCCGTATTACTCGTTGGTTTGGGGTACCGTATTACTCGTTGGTTTGGGGTTCCGTATTACTCGTTGGTTTGGGGTTCCGTATTACTCGTTGGTTTGGGGTTCCATGCTACTCGTTGGTTTGGGGTTTCGTATTACTCGTTGGTCTGGGGTTTCGTACTTCTCATTGGTTTGGGGTTCCGTATCACTCATTGGTCTGGGGTTTCGTACTCCTCGTTGGTTTGGGGTTCCGTATTACTCATTGGTCTGGGGTTCCGTACTACTAGTTGGTTTGGGGTTCCGTATTACTCATTGGTCTGGGGTTTCGTACTACTCGTTGGTCTGGGGTTTCGTACTTCTCGTTGGTTTGGGGTTCCGTACTTCTAGTTGGTGTGGGGTTCCGTATTACGCGTTGGTCTTTGGTTCCATATTACTCTTTGGTTTGTGGCTCCGTATTACTCGTTGGTTTGGGGTTCCATACTACTCGTTGGTCTGGGGTACCGTATTGCTCGTTGGTTTAGGGTTCCCTATTACTCGTTGGTTTGGGGTTCCGTATTACTCGTTGGTCTGGGGTTCCGTATTACTCGTTGGTCTTGGGTTCCGTATTACTCAATGGTCTAGGGTTTCGTACTACTCGTTGGTTTGGGGTTCCATATTACTCGTTGGTCTTGGGTTCCGTACTACTCATTGGTCTGGGGTTTCGTACTACTCGTTGGTTTGGGGTTCCGTATTACTCTTTGGTTTGGGATGCTATACTACTCGATGGTTTGGGGTTCCGTATTATTACTTGTTGGTTTATGGTTACATACTACTCTTTGTTTGGGATTCAATACTGCTTGTTGGTTTGGGGTTCCGCATTACTCATTGGTCTTGAGTTCCGTACTACTCGTTGGTTTTGGGGTTCCGCATTACTCATTGGTCTGGAGTTCCATACTACTCGTTGGTTTTGGGTTCCATATAACATGTTGGTCTGGGGTTCCGTACTACAATTTGATTTGGGGTTCCGTACTACCAATTGGTTTAGGGCAGTGATTTAGCTAGGATTTGAAAAGTGGGAGTGCAAAATGAAAAACAGGGAGTGCAATATTTTTAGAGTCCAAAATTTGTGTGCGAAGCACACAACACGAGCGCGCAGCGCGAAGTCCCTTACGGCCGGGGTCCAGGGCCCGCTTCAGGGCCCTGGGAGCTCTGGGTACTTTAGAAGCTCTGTGGTGGTCTCTGATGCATTTATGACACCTATTTTTCCAGGTAGAAGTGAGCTACTTTTGTGTGATTTTTCCTTTTTTATAATAGGTTTAAGGGAAAATAAGGAATGTAAAGCTCAAACAATTTTGGGTTCGCCTGCGATTTTGTTACAATTCCGGAAAAAGAAAGGGGGAAAAAATAATAGTAATAACATTTTTTTTTTTTTTTGACGATCTTATCCCTTATTTCTGCCCTTGAAAATGCTTTTTTTTCTCACCAAAAACCATTTTTATAGGTTCTTGATTTGAAATTCGGTTGTGTAAAAGAAATTCTTTTGCAATTAAATGTTTGTGATTTTAACGATCCGTCGGCGACGCACATTTTAAAATATATATAGGCCTATATATTTGGCGAGAGCGACGTGTTTTTGTGAAAGAGGTTGTTATTCAGCATAGGGTATAACTGGAACGAGGTTGAGATTAGACCCCAACATAGAAATAGAACCAATGAAGAAAGCACGTCGTCCGGACGTACAGTGTGTTCGCTGGTTCCCAATACATCTTTCGCTGGTTGTGAGGCAATAACAGGTACCAGTTTACCATGGCCTGCCGGCGATCTCAGATTCGTGCCGCGCCGCTCATTGGTTCGTGTGCAAACCTGCACGTACACAGTACACAGTACACATGGTGCAAACACGTGCATTGTTTTTTCAGTAGACTTTCAAAAGTCTCCACACGTGTTATCTTTGCTGCACCAGCAAGCGCATTACACGCAAACATTATTGAACGTACCACTATAAACGAAGCAAGGAATGAGGCAAGTTTATACATCTGTCGCTGCTGCTGCATGCATGCGCGATGCCAGGAAGACAACAAGCCGTAAATTGGGCCAGCTGCTGGACGGCAATTTATTGTTTAGGTGCCGGTATTTCATGAACGACGTGTGGGGATCCGCGATAATAACAATTACAAAGGTAAACTTACATTGTCCGACTAGAGAAGAGGGATTAGAGAAATCCAAATGTATACCCCCAAAAACCTACCCCCCGAATTTTATTGCAAATTCACATCGAACTCGGAGACCACAATTTTGAAAGGAAAAAAACCGGAATTCCGGTTTAACCCGGAAGATTCTCAAGCCTGATATCTAGATTACACAAACGTATAATTAAATAGTGCACGGCTAGATTTACACCGCCAGGCCGTGCTTGAAAAAATAGGCCGTGATTTCACAAAACTGGCCGTGCAAAACACGGGTGCACGGCTCGCTAGCTAAAACGCTGGTTTAGGGTTCCATACTACTCGTTGGTTTGGGGTTCTGTATTACTCGTTGGGTCTCGGTCCACTGTTTGATATGAAGGATCGCATTGGTCGCCTTTTTTATCGCATTTGTTATATGGTTTCGCAAATGAAAAGTATAAGGAATGGCTCTTATAAACGAAGCAAATAAATCCAAGATTATGGTATACTGAGTCGTTATTCACCAGTCTTTTCAGAACTAACACTTCTCAATTTGCACATGGTGAAAACTGCAATTGATCAAGCTTTTAGTTATAAAAAAAAGTGGGCGAAATTTATTTGTAAACGGCACAAAAACATGCCAGTTAGTGCCACTTTATACGTTTGAGCTCGTGAAAATGCTGTTTCCAGTAAACAGGTCTACTGGAAAGGTTACAATAAAGGTCTTATAGTATGCCCGTTGAACATCCATACACGGACACGCAGTGCTGTAAAGTGGTAAACATATCGATGCTGTAGTCACGAAGCAATCCATAGAGCAAACCGTGAGCTTATAGTTTAGAGATTACAGGTGGTTGTAACCCTGAGTATAAGAAAATCAATAATGATCATTGCACAACAATAGAATACCTATAGAGGAAAGACCAGGGGTCTGTGCACAAACTGAATGGATGTAGATTGCAACAATGCGCAGCCAAACCCAGTCTGCTTTGGTTGAGCCCACTAAATACTGAGTAGGCATATTTTGGGTTTAGCGGCAAAATGCACCTGTTGGTTTTCCTTCTACTTGTGCAGTTTTTCAGTTGAACCTCCTGTCAGCATGCCCCGCCCCCCCCAGGGGTCCACTGGTCAAATTAATAATATTAATATAATAATAATAAAACATTTATATAGCGCCAAATCCATTAAAAATGCTCCCAGGCGCTTTTACAACAAGAACATTTTAACTACAAAAACTAAATAATAAAAAGGTCCAAAATTAAGATCCATAAAATATGATCATAAAACAATAAAGGTACATGTACAAGTAAAAAGATGAATATATAATTAATCAAACACATCTAGTAAACGCCACCGATGTTTTTGTTTTGATCCAGTAAAAAACACAACAATAATTATGATAATAACAATTATAAAAACCGCAACAATGATATGAGGCAGCAGGGCAGTAAGAACATAGAAAAATACTTTAAGTTAAAAATGCTTCCCTAAAAAGATGTGTCTTAAGCCCAGATTTAAAGCTGCAGAGGGAGTTTTCCTCCCTGAGACAAGCATTTAGCTGGTTCCACAGACGAGGTGCTATTGCAGAGAAAGCTCTCTGCAATATCTGAGGATGAACGTGTGGTCCTATGTGAAGTTGAGTTAACCGTCAGCAATAGTTCACAAAGATAGCCTGGAGCTAGACTGTTTAAACATTTAAAAACTAGCAGACAAATTTTATAAATTGTACGATACTTTACCGGAAGCCAGTGCAATTTTATGAGAACAGGGATAAGATCAAATTTTCTAGTACCTGTAAGAATTCTAGCTGCACAATTTTGGACACGTTGTAGAGGTGCAATCGTAGTCAGGTGCAAATTTTAGTCAGAATCAACGACCAGTCGATTTATACCCAAAATAGTATGGCTGCCTGGCTTGTGTTGTGGATTGCTTACCACTGCTACATGCAAACCTCTGAATTTCAGGATTGAAATCTGTCTGTGATTTGATGGCTGACAACAATATCGTTGAATCTTGGATAATGTTAAAGTAATTTGTTTGGTCAAAAATACTGAATTAAAAACTTGTAATGACATGCATGGTTGTTTTCTCTAGTAGTACTAAAATTAAATATTATAAGTCTTCGGTGTTCGGTATATTGGTGCATAACCCGACCGTGGAGGTAGACCTCCGTGACCCAAACAGGCACTTAAAGCCAGTGGACACTATTGGTAAAATGTCAAAGACCAGTCTTCTCACTTGCTGTATCTCAACATATGCATAAAATAACAAACCTGTGAAAATTTAAGCTCGATTGGTCGTCGGAGTTGCGAGATAACTATGAAAGAAAAAAGCACCCTTGTCACACGAAGTTGTGTGCTTTCAGATGCTTGATTTCGGGACCTCAAATTCTTGAGGTCTCGAAATCAAATTTGTGGAAAATTACTTCTTTCTCAAAAACTACTCCACTTCAGAGGGAGCTGTTTCTCACAATGTTTTATACTACCAACCTCTCCCCATTACTCGTTACCAAGTGAGGTTTTATGCTGATAATTATTTTGAGTAATTACCAATAGTGTCCACTGCCTTTAATGGCTGATGGGTGCCAAGGTAATAAGCAAGGCTAGCGTCAGACTGAAAGACATATGTACCGTAAGAATAACAGGACAATTGCACGAAAGTTTCGTGCAATTGTCCTGTTATTCTTGTTTTGTTTACCACAAGTGGATTTAGTGTTTTGTGTTTCCGAGTGTAATTTTGAAAGTACTTTGTGTAAAGAGGACCACAATGGAAGTAAATTTGTTTAGCTTTTGCGATATCCTCGACAATCTCAGAGTGTCTTTTCTGTATTTTAAAGAATTCTGTGGAGATTGTCTAATTAACAAACAAACAAACAAAAACACCTTGCAGTTAGTATATTAGTTGGTGACCTCACACTAAATACGGACCAGTGAAAAACATGGCGGACTGCTGCAGCTAACATGACTCGTCCCTGTATTGTACGATGTATAATAGTGACAAGTCCATGGTAGTACCCATTCAACACGTGACTGTACCACGCCACATTGCTCTGTTGAACCCTGGAGGTTTATTCCCACCTCCATGGTTAAACCGAAGCATTATACATGCATTCAACACCTACGAAGTTTAATTCGTTTGAAATTTGTTTGTATTCACAAGATGAATCCATATTTTGCTTATCGTGGTTTAATCGTTACATGGTTATTACTTACCGGTTCCGAACGAAAACGTCGCAGCAACTTCAGTACAGTTAACACAGCGCAAGGAAAAGGTCACAACAAGTTGTCTTTCCAACAGCTGTGTCACACAAAGGCGCACGAAGAACGTCAGATACCATACTTTTTGAAGGGGCAATCCAATTCAAGGACACGCGAACCAGGATACGAGGTCACTGTATTAATATATGGGGCGGGGCATAGAAAAGCTTGGACATCTGACGTCACACTTCGAGGCTCGTGATTAAAATATCATTATTATGGATGTACATTGTAAGGTAATACATGTATGTACTGTATACATGTATGTTGTATCAATGACATTGCTGCTTCCGTAAAACCAATACATTACATGTTTTTTAAGAGGCAGCTCTGACACGATACTGTAGTCTTGTTTGGCGACGCTGTTTGTTTGTATTTTTCACCGGTAGATGGCGCACAACGACTGTTGAATACATTAATACGTGGAATAGCAAAAAATTACCCTTAGTTTGAGTGGGGAAATGTGCAATTTTTGATATTAAAGACAGTTGGCACTATTGGTAATTACTAACAAATAATTATTAGCATAACACCTTACTTGGTAACGAGTATGGGGAGAGGTTGACAGTCAAAATAAATGTGAGAAATGGAAGTAATTTTCCACGAATTTGATTTCGAGACCTCAGATTTAGAATTTTTGAGGTCTTGAAATTCAAGCGTCTGAAAGCACAAACTTTGTTTAAGGGTGTTTTTTTCTTTCTTCATTATTATCTCGCAACTTCGACGACCGATTGAGCTCAAATGTTCACAGGTTTGAAATGTTATGCATATGTTGAGATACACCAACTATGAAGGCTAGTCTTTGACAATTACCAGTGTCCAGTGTCTTTAATAGCGTCGTGATGAAATCAAATAAATTTGGCTAACATTGGCAAGGGGAACCTTAACTACTAAATGTTATCAAACAAAAAGATACTTTGAAGTGTGCCATTTAAAAACTCGAACAGAGGTTGACAAAATAGTGTGCGTACAACAACAAGTCTACATTAACCAGAAGCATTCTGAAATGTGTATACATGTGAAGAACATAATTACATTTTATTCAAAGAATTACAGGTTGTTGTGCACACAGTATATGATTTTGTTGTGACACTAGGATCCGGGAAACAAAGTCATCTCTTTGGACAGTTGGAACAATAATTGTACCCCAATGGTCCTAGCTCTATGCCCAAACAAAGTCAATTACAATCTGCCTTCCGATAGCGCAAAGGTTGGTCCAAAAAATTGTTTTGAGATGGACTCTCCAGCATGTAAACTTTTTCCTTGGAGGCTCGGAGGGTTAAATTAACAAATATAGCCAACCAATGTGTAAAGAATCCTCATTGAAGTCGGAGTTTAAATTTTGAAGGATTAACAGCTACAAACAAACAAACAATCTTTGTATGCAGTTGAAGGACATTGTGATCAGGGTTAATGGTCTGTAAGACCTTTCTCGGACAAGCAAAATTGTCGTTTTTGCTTTCGTTGTTTTCCTGCAACGTGAGCAACTGAGCCAAAAGTTTCACAGATTTGTTGTTTTAAGCATAATGATGGAATACACCGAGGTATTTGACAATTATCAGTTCATACACAAATAGTTAGGTTTGTTTGAGAATTGTATGTTCTTCAAACCAACGAAAGCAAAACCGACAATTTTACCTGTCCGAGAAAGGTCTTATTCCCTGGGTCGACCCCGGTCTGCCCCGGTACGTTCGAATAGCTTTGATGGGGCTCACCCGGGCCAGCCCCCAGTGCCCTGCTTGTTGAGTAGGTCATTTGGGGTGACCTGGGGTGCATGCCGTCACAACGAGAGGGTCAGTGTGGTCGTTCGATTAGCTCTTGTCAGGGGCTCACCCGAGTGAGTACCGCGAGGTCGACCCAGAGAAGCTTATTATCGAACTCACCCTATATATTGGGTGCGTTCGTTTAGCTTCCCTGGGTCGACCCCGGTGTGTGAATGGTTTTTTTTTCCAGGACGAACGTGTGCAGATAATTACCCACGTTCGTCCTGGAAAAAAAAAACGCCACACACCGGGGTCGACCCAGGGAAGCTATACGAACGCACCCATAATATGACCTAGGTGAGCCCCCTTGAGTGACGTCAAAAGCTATTCGAACGCACTGGGGCAGACCGGGAATGACCCAGGGAAGCTAAACGAACGCACACTGTAAAGGTAATTTATTCAATTGATCTCAGCTGGACCATGATGGCGCACTTCTGACAGTATTGCCACTCGAAGAGAATACCTTTCCCAAACCTAGTCTTGGGCGCCGGATTTGGCTTTAGTATACGTTTAATGTTCGAAACAACTTTAGACAGAGCCGACAGACTGCATATTTAATACAGTTATTCTTTAATATAATCCTCAGCACAGGCACTTCACTTAAATGTTAAAACTAATCCTAATCCCACTAACTTTACTCTAAATGTTTATACTGTCCTTATGCATTGACTTCATCCATAAAGAGTTAAACATTGTGATGAGTTTATGGATGTGCTGTCACATTTTAGCCGAGGGCACTTTACTGACAAGATGTCGTATGAAGTTCTGTTAATTACTTTATACATTGGAAAATCCAACTTGCAGACAAAGCAATTTTCAAGAAAATCAATTACTTTCTAAAATTATAAAAAACAGCTTGTTATACAAAAAGCGTTTCTTGACTTATTACCACGTGACAAAAATCTAAGTTCACATTGCGCAGAAGTATGTGTTCACACCACAAAATGGCAATGTATTGGTTTGCGATTATTTAATTCAAGTTACATGTAAAGATTGGTGAGCGGCGGTATATTCTCATGTATGAGACTTGACATCGTCTATGTTGCCTTCATATTATTGTTGTTTAGCTATTTTGCCTTAAAGTCACCTGGAATGTCAAAATAAAGCCTGCCGTCGATTTCACAAAGAGTTAGGACTCGTCTTATCTCGAGTTAGGACGAGTAACTCGTCCTAACTTAGGATTAATTTTAAGGTCTGGGTGCTACAGTGCAGGGTTGGGACTCGTCCTAAGTCCTAAGATGTGTCTCTAATAATGTGTTTTGATGAGTGGAATGTGAATAAACAGTTAACTAAGGTTCTAAAAAATTAGTTCTTATCTTATTTACAAATTTAAGAGCAGGCCCCGACCCGAGAAGAAATGGTTTCATTGTTACTGAGCATATACTGTTATAATTGAAAAAATAAAATAAAAATCAATTTCCAGGTGACTTTAAGGTGACTTTAAAAGTAATATTCACTGTTAATTTTAAAGACGGTGTGACGTCCGAAAATGGCATAACATTGGTTGCTACTGCTATAGTAAAGGAGGGAAATTATTTTGGGGATTGTGGAGGGCAGTAAATTTAAAATTAGACATCACCACAACTTATTCTGCTTCGCTGATAATCACTAATCATATCTGTGGAGTTATTAAATAATCTAGCAATCCATTCTCAATTCATTATGTTGTCAATTCGGCCGTTTCTCCAGCGGTTTGTTCTTTTGTATGTTGTCAGTTGTTGAAATAATAACAAGAACTATCCATCGGGATATCCTTTTTATCAGCTTCCTCACAATGACGTCATTGATTTGGCAGAGCTGCTCTTTGCTGCTGCGTCCAAGTCGTACATTGAAGGAGCGGCATCTAGGCTCATCCCGGCACGCTGAGCCACACGCAACCACGCCCTTGATCGGTACCTACTCGATGACATGACCGGTCAGGCAGTGGGATGCGAAGCGGCCGTTGGTGTCTGCTTGCAGGCAGTGCAGACGGATATGCGGGGTGGTTGGTGCGACGGCAGGTCGCTGGCAGACCACGTATTTTGGCCAGATACAAGTATTATCACTCCAGCGACCATTGAAATCAGGATTCATGAACGCGCAATCTTCACCCCCTGCATTGTTGGGTTCTCCTGGATACCAGTTGAAGAAACTACATTCTTCACCCCCGTCACCAGGCTGCAACCACTTGCCTTCTTCCTCCTTGTCAGTACAGCCGATATAAACTGCTTCTGAATCAACTGCATTGACCAACTCCCAGATAAATAGATGCTCTTGGAGTGAAGTAGGGACTGCCACACGGCTTCTCATGTCGGTACATGTGATGTCTGCGTCATCAAAAGTCATTCTCTCCATCACTGACTTGTAGCATGACTCGCCAAATATAACCCACTCGGAGGGGCAGATCAAATCTTCATTGCAGCTCGATACCAAGAAATAAAAGGCAACTGCGAAAAGTAAAACTAAAGTTTTCATGATTGACAATAAAGGAGAAATTTTGCAGGCAACGCTAGAAAACTCCAACTTGCATGAACAACGCTTTGCCTACTCTGGTATCAACAGGTAAACAGTTGACTTAAATAAAACAATTAAGCATCTGAGGTTTTCAAATCTCAGCGTCACGTTGCTATGGTGATCCAATTGTATTATTTTCCAGCAGTTCTGATCCTAATCTGTCGATTCAAAGGCAGGATACTCAAAAAAGGTTACTCAAAAAGAAATTACGTATTTGTAATCGTATTTGCACAATCATCATTGTGTATCGCATCGCAGAGACGTGTGGACGCATTGATAGAAGAGATCGATACAACCAAACCCAAGACCAAGTGCTCGATCGTATTAAAAATTAAAAATTTAAAATACGTCTCCGAGGTAAACGAATACGTTCCTTAAGTCATTGGTTCTCAATACATGCCACTTCATCCTCTGGGTTTAATAAACACTCCATCCAACCAACCTGTACAGTGTCATAACTCGACATTTCCATTGGGATTGGGACTGGGTCTGGGGAACGGGGTAGTGGAACCCGCAGTGCCCCAGTGGCTTAGCATTTGCATGTTTGGAGGTATAAATCAGGCAGTGGTGCCAACGGCAAGCTCATCCTCTTTGCAGCACCATTACCAGTGTGGAAGCTACAACTGGTAATTTTTAAAGGCCAAGCAAGTTATAAGGAACGACTTAAGTGGGCCAGCATTCCCATTCAATCCTCAACCTTTGCCAAATTTCAATGGTCTCACATTGTTTTTGTCTTCCCCTTAATAAAAAAAATAAGTTAGGTCCCTTTTCCGGCCATGTGTCCATCTCCAATGTTTACCTTTTGGCTTGGTGCCGTAACGTTTTGCCTATATTCATATCAATTGATTCACCACATTTCGTTCTCTGTTGGGCACTCAATAAATGATTTCATAAAATGGCTACAATTAGCAGACATTTATTATTTACGACAATTGCTGATACAGTTCAAATTCAAGATTGTTATAAGTTACAAAAAGTTAAACTGAACATAGTAGGCCTATATCTAAAACAAAATCATTACAAACGGTTCTGAATTGAAATTTAGCATTTTTTTTAATGAAGAGGGAGGGCATAATGTGATGACGTTAACGTTCATTTGGTTAGTGGACATCACCTGGTAACCACTGTTAAGTGAAGTGGTGACGTTAACGTTCATTTGGTTAGTGGACATCACCTGGTAACCACTGTTAAGTGAAGTGGTGACGTTAACGTTCATTTGGTTAGTGGACATCACCTGGTAACCACTGTTAAGTGAAGTGGTGACGTTAACGTTCATTTGGTTAGTGGACATCACCTGGTAACCACTGTTAAGTGAAGTGGTGACGTTAACGTTCATTTGGTTAGTGGACATCACCTGGTAACCACTGTTAAGTGAAGTGGTGACGTTAACGTTTATTTGGTTAGTGGACATCACCTGGTAACCACTGTTAAGTAAAGTGGTGACGTTAACGTTCATTTGGTTAGTGGACATCACCTGGTAACCACTGTTAAGTGAAGTGGTGACGTTAACGTTCATTTGGTTAGTGGACATCACCTGGTAACCACTGTTAAGTGAAGTGGTGACGTTAACGTTCATTTGGTTAGTGGACATCACCTGGTAACCACTGTTAAGTGAAGTGGTGACGTTAACGTTCATTTGGTTAGTGGACATCACCTGGTAACCACTGTTAAGTGAAGTGGTGACGTTAACGTTCATTTGGTTAGTGGACATCACCTGGTAACCACTGTTAAGTGAAGTGGTGACGTTAACGTTCATTTGGTAAGTGGACATCACCTGGTAACCACTGTTAAGTGAAGTGATTGCTTGTTAAAATTGTCACTTCCATACAAATGATGTGTGTCAAAAAAACACTACCGACAAACGGCTTTATAAAACTGGGGCGTAGGCTTAAACCCTTGGTAAATGCATTGAAATTGTGTATACAGCATTCCTAAAAAATAATGCAACAAAATATGTTTTCTGAGTGTTTTAATATAACCATCAATTTCATCGTTAATTCAGATTCGTTTTCAGTACAACAATTTTCTTTCAAGTACTCCTGTGTTGCATTTGAATTAATACATTATTTTTGAAGGCATATCAAATAAATGCATAAGCTTATTTTATTTTTGCATAATAATATACATACAATTAAAGAAAACGTTCTGCACAGTGATCGAAATACTCACATGATAACTTTCAGTCAAATCAAGGATAAAGTTATGAAAACAGACAGTATGATATGTTTCATAATAATAAACTAAATACATGTATATTCTTTAAATGTTATTCATTCTTTAAAAATGCTAAAATTAAACAAAATTAAAATTAGTCTTTTAATTTACTTCCAACAATTAAATCCACACAAAGTGTAATGCATGAGAATTGCAAGACACAGCTATTTACAAATTAATTTGTTTGATTAAATAGTAGGCCTAAAGTCTATGTGTCCTACTTTCTAAAAGCAAAAATTAATCAATGCAAATACAGTTAGAGTCTGATAGAATGATTGTACATTCAGTTGCGTTATTCTGCTCACGCGTAGAGTTCCTGAGTTTGACCTCATTGGTATTCAGGTCAGATACAGAACATATCTCAAGAAGGGTGTGCCAAAAGCAGCAAATTATTACGCAGCTCGGATCCTAAAATATAAATCTTTGAATTGTTCATCCGAGTCAGAGTAGGCCCAACTACAAAGAAAAATGTGGATATTTATTTCAGATTATTTTATTCAAATGTACACAAAATAAATTAAATCAGACCCTGTAGTGAGTTAAAAACAAACTGAAACAATAATTTTATTCTCAAAATTGTCAAGAATTGTTTTGTCTAACCATTGTGCCAATTGACAAGTAACAGAGTGCACCGTTTCTGTCAGACGACGTCCCCCGATAGCAAATATACATATCCAGTTATTAAATGAAACCAGTCGAAACAATATCATCTTCCCAAAAACTCAAATACTTTTCGGATAAATAAGACACTTTTTATTAACAATAACAAAAGTACGATCGTCTTACAAAGTAGACCACTTTCTATCATTCCTTGACCGATCGTTATGGTACCAGCTTCCACAAGGAACCAGTTGATGGGGGGGGGGGGGGTCTAAAGGTTTGCGTACAAAGCGTTAACGCCCAAATACATCTGTAAGGCCTCGTATATAAACTCGTACTGCTCCTGAACGAAACGAAAAAGAGAGAAAAGAAAAAATAATACCCTGAACTAGAGGTACATATACAATTTTTGTTTACTACAAAAACAAGGTGTTCGTGGTGAGTGAGTGAATGAATTGGTGACAACATTTTACCTCATCAATCCAATGACTGGTTACGGAGTTATGATTTTTTTACAAATTAAACACCAACTTCCGGTTTGCATTGGAGAAAAGGTCAAATAGGGGTTACTTTTTATGTAGCGCGTGATAAGTTTATTAAGACCTTTTAAATGATGGATGGGTTGTAAAAATCCAATATTTGGTTTAGAAGTTATGGTTTGTTCAAATATAAAGTTTCAACTTCCGTTTTGAACCGGAAGGTACTGTCAAATGAGGTCACACTTGGTAGCGTTGGTGATGTCTTTTGAGTTCTATCTTTTGACGTATAGATGATAAAAATCAAATCATGTGGTTTAGGATTTTTTTATTTTTCAAACATTATATATCAATTTCCAACTTTAACTGGAAGTCAAGGTCAAACAGGGTCGCATATTGTATAGCACGTGATAAGTCTATTAAGACCTTTCAGATGATGCATAGATTGAAAAAATCCAATGTATGGTTCAGATGTTATGATTTTTTTTCAAATATTAAACATCCGGTTTGAACCGGAAGACAATTTTGTCAGGTCACAAATTATAGCGTTAGTAATGTTTTTCAAAGCCTTATCTGACGACGTTCAGATAATAAACAACTAATTTCTGGTTCTGGGGTAATATTTTTTCAAATAATTAACTGCATCTTCCTGTTTAACTGGAGGTCAAGGTTTAATAGTCAATGTTGTGTATCGTTTCTTAAGTTGTTACATACCTACCCAATGACGTATAAATATATAAAAAATCAAATGTGTGGTTGTGAAATTATTTTTCTTTGACCAATTATTTTCAACCTCTGGTTTGAACAAGAAGCCAAGTTTAAACTGATTTCATTTGTGTAGATCCTGACTAGTTCATTAAAACCTTTCAGCTGATGTATGACTTGTAAACATTTTATAATTATGTGATGGACTATCTGAAGGTGTATAATGTATCTTATAACATCAATGCATATGTATTCCTACTTGTAGTTTTGGTGCGAGACGTTGTTCATTATTACTCAACTACTGCGATTCACCGCGATTCACTCAGCGCTCGATGTTACTAAAAACGTTACAGCGCCCTCTTTCGCTGGACTAAAGAGAGCACTTTTGGGAATTCCCGCGCTTGCACTGCATAGCGTACATAGCGTGCGTTGTTGATCAAAATGGGGTAAACGCGTGGGTCAACAGGTGCTTTGACGTCCCTTTTCGACTGATGTAAACGTCCAAATTTTGTTATTTCTGTGCAAAAGATTGAGCGGGATTGTTGTTTTACAATCTGAAACAAAAATTACGTTGAAATGATCAGTAGTTTTAAAAACATGAATACGATAAGATTTTATGAAATTTTCAAATTTTGTTTTGCACTAGAAGTATTAAAAATATTTTACGTGTTCTGTGAAGCATTTGTCCAACTTTTAATGATCTATCCGATGATGTGTAGATTGTCAAAATCCGATTCATAGTTTTTGAGTTATGATTTTTACAAATATTAAACTTTGATCTAACGTAATTCAATTCCCGATGACGTCATAATGACGTAATTAAGTATGTGTTGTCTTGATACTGAGGTTCAACTATCTGTTGAGTTTCAACATTCCATTCAATCTCAATCTTGAGTTATTCCGTAGAAAAGCTCGAAAGTTGTTTTTTGACGAAAAAAACCCGAAGGTGAACTTCGACCCAGGGTAACGACCCGGATGCTAAGGTCGTACGATTTTGGCGTTAACTTTTCAAATGTTGCCCCAGTCTTGGTCTATGAGATGCGAAAACCTTGAACATCATAGCTTTCATATTCGTTGAGACTTTAAAAACCCTGTAATTTGACACCTAATGACGTCATCATGACGTAATGAAAACTGTGCCGTCTTCGTATTGAGGTTCAATTGTCTGGTGAGTTTCAAGGTTCAGTTTGGCTTGAATCTTGAGTTATGCTGTAGATAAGAGTTGACGGGAAGAAGAAGGAAGATGGAGAAGAGAAAAAAAACAGAGCAATAACAATAGGTGTTCGTGCATCAGCACGAACACCTAAAAAAGAATATTTCCATCAGACTGTGCACACTTTTTGATAATGAGTTTACATGCATTGACCTTATCTAGAAAATATGGGTACTGTTGCCTTTTGAGATCATGTAGCCTGCTCGGATCAGGCTGACACACCCGCTTTAAGAACAATCTTAGCTCAGTGTATAATTTGTGTTTTGCTGTTTAGCAGAAAATGTTGCTTAATTACTTACTGCTAAGCCGCAAATACAGGGATACCAGTTAAGAGGGTACATATGCAAAAACTGAACTTTGGGAGGTAACCATTTTCCGATAAGCAAAATTGGCCAATGGTGTCCGTAGGCTGCCAGATGCGTTTGAGGAACAGAGACTGGCCGCATATGGAAAACTCGGCTGCCAAAGTATACCAGAGTAAACTCGGCATAATGTCCTAACGGTTAAGTCAGCTTATCTATAAGTACACTCAAAGCACACTCTGCTCCCCTAAGATGCAATGTTCGAATGGTAAACTCAGCTTACATGTGACTGCACCAATTTATGCAGTACACTTTGCTCGTCATGATGCAATGTTCGAATGGTAAACTCAGCTTACCTGTGACTGCACCAATCCATGAAGTACACTTTGCTCGTCATGATGCAATGTCCTAATGGTAAAGTCAGCTTACCTGTGACTGCACCAATCGATAAAGTACATTTTGCAATAATGAGACGATGCCCCAATGGTAAGTCAGCTTACCTGTGACTGCACCAATCGATGAAGTACACTTTGCCATATGAGACGATGCCCCAATGGTAAAGTCAGCTTACCTGTGACTGCACCAATCCATGAAGTACACTTTGCCATATGAGACGATGCCCCAATAGTAAAGTCAACTTACCTGTGACTGCACCACTCCATGAAGTACACTTTGCCATATGAGACGATGCCCCAATAGTAAAGTCAACTTACCTGTGACTGCACCAATCCATGACAAGAGACTCTGAGTTTCTGGACTGTCTGGAAGACATCCACTTTATTTTCAACTTCTAGTCTCTCTATGACGTTAAGGAGGGCACAGAATGTTCCACTGACGCCCTCACCATCACTGTTAAGAACAAAACCATTACATCATTCGAAAGAGGTGTACACAGATGATTGGGGTTTTCTAAAACGCAAATAAAACTATCAGCCTCTATCTTATTCTTACTGTAAATTTTATTGTGTTTTCTTTTCTGATTAAATCTGGATCATGAATAAGAAGTTACTGTTTATTTTCAATTGGAACTTTACGAACCAATAACAATTAGGATTACAAGTTGTTGCTTTGATTCCGAATATATCAATAAAAGGATTGGACTGATGTGATCGACGTTTAAAGGAGGTGATGTGGTTGAAAAATAGTTGAAAAATTAACAAGTTACTCTCTCAGCCCACCACATTTTCCCAAATTCATTTTTATGGGTTCTTGTAGTATGCATTACATTTGTAAAAGAAAGGACACAAAATCTCTAATATGTTTGAAACTTAACGAGTTGTTGGATTGTGTTTTTCTTTAAAACTAGCGGAAGAAAATGACCAAACATCATACATGCACTGAATTGTAATTCGGTCATCCTTATGCTCGAGTTGCCACTCTTTAACGGCTGTAACCAATTCCACGATGGATTTGGGTGATGATGGTATTCCACCTACGGGCCAGTTCAGGAGTTGAAGGTGGCAAATCAGACGGGATTCCTGTGTATCAATGGCAAGAATGAAACCAAATCTTAAAAACTTCTGCAATTAGAAAGTCAGTCAGTGCAAACACACTGTATCCTGTTTGTGTAATGTGTATATGCCGTTGTAGCCATGCCTCAAATGATTCATGTAACATTAGTTTCAGTAGGTATAACAGTTCTGCCATTTAAGCAAGCACAGACCTGTAGTGAACTCGTTTTCTTTCTAAAAAACAACTTTTTGCACTGATATGAACATTAATTTGTACAGTTAACAGTGGAAAATCTTAAAAACTATTGGAAACTTTCGAAGGGACACTTAGCCTTGCTCAAGGCAATCGCATTGTTCAGTCCGAAAAAAAACCGCCGTAAACCCACAAAATACACACTCTGCGTAATTGAGTACCGCATCGCACGACCCACCCGCATACAGAGGCGTGGCGCAAATAAAATAAAATTAAACAAAGATAATTCAAACAAATCCATTGCCTTGCTCGAGGCTAGACAAGGCAAAATGCAACAGCGAGAGGCCTTTAATTCCATTGCCTTGCTCGAAGCTAAACAAGGCAAAATGCAACAGCGAGAGGCCTTTAATTCCAGTGTTTTTTAAGTAATTATTCAAACCGTATAATTTGTATATCCAAGCATGGTACGCTGTGGGAGTACATTTTCCAGGGAAGTTTTAAAAGCCACCACTTCTTACTCCATGTCTGAATAAGTGGCTACGACTTGGTCGTTTAACCTGCACATCACAAAATTAGGTACCCCTTATAATTAGTAACATCATCGGCAACAGCCAGAACCACAGTGATAAACTCTTACAGTATTAAGCCATAACTGAAGTACTGGCTGCGGCTATGGCTTCATCTTTATCTGAGCATGTGATTGAGCATAGGATTCATACAGCAACCCCATTTGCAACAGCCACAGCCGCAGTGACCAGTTGAGACAGCCTTAAGCCATATCTTAAGTAGAGGTTGAGGCTACCGCTTAATCTTTACCTGAGCATACACTGAAGCTAGGATACCCATAGCAACACCACTAGCGACAGCCACATCCGCAGTGACCAGTTGAGACAGCCTTAAGCCATATCTTAAGTAGAGGTTGAGGCTACCGCTTAATCTTTACCTGAGCATACACTGAAGCTAGGATACCCATAGCAACACCATTAGCAACAGCCACATCCGCAGTGACCAGTTGAGACAGCCTTAAGCCATATCTTATTAAATAGAGGTTGCGGCTACCGCTCAATCATTACCTGAACATGCACTAAAGCATAAGATACCCATAACAACACCATTAGCAACAGCCAAAGTCGCAGCCGCAGTAACTTATCTAGACAGCCTTGGTTTGACACAATGCACGGTTTTAAAGAATTATTCTAGCTTGATACCTGATTATCCTTGTTGGCCAGGTATAGGTAGCGTATGATGATGTTTGGTCCCACTTTATCGGTAGACTGTAGAGTAACTGTCAGATTGCCATATGATGCAGAGTCTCTCTCTGGCCAATACTTGACACACGTATGTGGGAAGGAAAACAAGTAGAGATAATGATTAAGATATAAACATGCGCAAAACAAATGAGTTTTTAAAAGTAAAAATGTTCTTATAAAATACAGTAGACTTTCGAAATTAATTTTCCAAGCAACACTTTTATGATCCAGTAATCCATCATTTCATATTGATCAGCCTTTGTCACCACTTTGGTCCTAATGGTTCACAGCCACCTACTTTTTCTGGATCATTCCCTTAATCCCTTTACCCTCTGTTATTTTTCTATAAATGGATATGTATTTGTTCGTACTTATTTATGCCATTATTATGAGTAGGGTAGATGGCCTTAGCTTTCGGTCCAAACCAGGGTTTGGTCTGAGTCTCTCCCACACATTGTAGCCCACATCTCTTACATGGTATGACATAAACTACTTTGGGTGTGCTACATTGGGAGTCGGTATTAAATGTAGATATTTTTAATGATCAAATTAATTTCAATTTGTTTTTAAGTACAACTACTTCTACTCACGTGGTCTTTTTTCTCTAGTGTATTCAACATGACGATACAAGTTGACTTGTAGTCATATACCATTCTCCACATGTCACTGATGGTGTGGGATAAGGGCATTGAGGTAGTAACGTACTGTCCCTTGTAGCTAGGACTCTTTCAAATTGGAAGACAAAGTTGTTACGATTCAAGCCCAGCTTTTACGGAGAGTGTATCATTGTTTTCCAAAAAAAATACAAACATTATTAATTTCAGATGTGAACATTTCTCTGAGGATTGGTTCCGGTATGCTTTTTAAAACCAGTCAGCTTTCATATGAAAATAAAACTGTGGAGAATTGCTACTGGTATGACTTTTCAGTGACCTTGAAGATCGAAATATTTCTCTAGTGGTTGAGTTTTTAAGAAGGAACAACAAAAATCACCCAAGTATGTTACCTACATTGAGGAAGCAGGCATTGATGTGGTTGTTGTATCCATGTTTTCCTGATGTCATCAACTGAGGTCGGTACAGATCAACTTAAAAAATATAAAGTTGATGACATTAATTTCACCGTTTGGTGCTTCACTAGATCCTTCAGTGAGGCCTACATATATCATGCCTTGAGCTGGTTCAACCAAGCTTTAAATTGGTGACAGTGTGGTTGAAAAAGATATCCCGCCACCCTGGCGTAGGTTTTATAGCAACACCTTTTAAAGTGTTAATAAATACTGCTGGGAGAATAACTTTAGTTTGTTTCAGTTTGGTAGATAAAGAAAGCTGCTTTGCTATTATAAACAGCACAACCTTTCCTTGAGAGGTCACTATAAAATGAATCAAACCTCACCTGGTAGTTTGCCTGGAAATCTATTTTTCTTAACGTTGTCTGGTAGCCAACCTCCTTTAAATATGTCAGGGTTCGGAATGTTGGTGACCAAGTTTAGATTCTGTATCAAGACAACCAGAATGATTCGGTTATTATGTAATGCATCTTACCACATGACTATTAGAGATGGGTTTGTTGGAAAAACTGTGCAGCACTTTCTCTTAAAATTTTGCGCCTCGATTGACGCCACGAACAGCACCCTCTCGGCTCGGGGTCTACTCTCAAATTTGTAAATAAGATAAAAAAAATTTTTAGAACCGTAGTTAACAGTTCATACACAAACCACTCATCAAAACACAAATATTCGTGACAAGCGCTTTATTTTGACAAAATACCACTTCCAGGTGACTTTACAATTGTGCAAGCATACATCAATGCATCATGGCATTTCGTGAATTTCCTATTAGCCAAATTAAATCTCTGAACATCCTCTCTTTGTATAGTGGTTTTACTGTGACTTTAATCGGTCATTTACGTAAATGGATTATAAGCATTCTTGAAGTTTCCCCAGACAACTGTTATGCCCAGGCTACTGGGGTGGTAGCCAATTCTCAAACGGGAACTGGCCTCATTTTGTGGTTTTAAGACAGATGATAATATGATCAGGGCTCCGTGAAGTTGGAGGTTCGGTTTGAGTACTTATACCAGTTTTTGACTGTTATTCCAAGGGCTTGCTCCACTAGTAGGAATCCCCTAAACACTGTGCCACCCATTGTCATCGCTTCGACAACCTCTAGACCCCGGTTCCTACTTCCTGCAAATGCGAATGTTGACGTCACAGGGCCGTGTTTGTAGCGAATGTTTCGCAGGAATTGAGCACAATTCAACTGCTTCGAATTATTCGTTGCGAATTTGTGACGTCTTAATGCTACTCTCACACTTGGACGAATATTCTTGCGGATATGAATATTTGAAATTCGCGATGATTTCGCCCGAAAGTTGCGATTTGATAGTGAATATGTTAATAATAATAATAATAATAATAATAATAATAATAATAATAATAATAATAATAATAATAATAATAATAATAATAATAATAATAATAATAAGACTTGTAATGCGCACATATCCACCCTGCTTGGTGTTCAAGGCGTGTTCTTGGTCGTCCTTAAACCTCTCCTTACTAATATCTAACACATAATACCAATGCTTACAAAAGTCGACGGCGAATGACGTCTTCGCAACATTCGGTGAAATTTAGAAACCGGTTTCTAAATTGACCGATCTTTGTAAGGAGGTGGGTAATAATTTGTGAACGTTCCGAATTTGTTACCCACGCTTAGGAAGACACGGCGAATGTTGCGAAGTGTGAGCGATTGTCAAATATTTCCTTCCGTTAGCATATTCGCCGTGTGAGAACAGCATAAATTGAGGGGGCGAACGACTTGTGAATGTAGTGAATATGTTACCAACGCTTATGAAGACACGGCGAATGTTGCCAAGTTTGAGCGATTGTTAAATATTTCCATTCGCTAGCATATTCTCCGAGTGAGTTGAGGGCAACTCAATTCAGTGCGAGTTTCGTTGCGAATATGTGACGTCAACATTCGTATCGCATTCGCAGGAAGTATTGCTACTCTCACACTAGGGAAAATAAGCTAGCGATTGGACTTACAAAATGGAACTATTTGACATTCGCTCAAACTTCGCAACATTCGTCGTGTTTCGTAAGCATTGGTAACAATTTCGGAACGTTCACTAGTCATTCTTTACCTCTTTTCGAAGATCACTCAATCAAAATGTGGCAAATATTCTTGCGAATAAAATTGTTTACATTCGCGGTGAATTCGCCAAACAATTGCGATTGGGTGGTGAATATTTTCATCTTGGTCACCCCTCGGTCGTCCCTCGACCTCTCCTTAACAATATATGACCAATGCTTGACAATGCTAGCCAATGCCTTACAAATAGGCAACGAACGTTGCGCACGTCGCGACTGAGCTTACCAACAATTTCAAACAAGTAAAGCCAATGTCTTACCATCGTTGCCAATGTCTTGCTATTTTCTGACTAATTTCCGAACAATGGATTACGCGGCCGCGATTGCTATAAGTACAGGGGCAAATCTCGCTCTGGCCCGCGAAGGTTACAGACGTCTTACAGGTGCCTTTACGAACGTTGCCAACGCTCACGCATGCTTACAGACGTCAACAATGGCTTACCAATGCTAACGAATGTCAAGGCGAATGACCGTCTTCACAACATTCGCTGAAATTAACAAACCGGTTTGTAAATTGACCGATCTTCGTAAGGAGATGGGGCGTGAACGAAGACACGGCGAATGTTGCAAAGTATGAGCGATTGTCAAATATTTTCATTCGTAAGCACATTCACTCTAATATTATTCGCAACAGTTTGAAACAGCATTGGGAAGCGCTTTTTAATTTCAGCGAATGTTGCGAAGACAGTCATTCGCCGTAGATTTTAGTAAGCATTGGTAGCCATTAGTAACGTTGGTAAAGCGTGCGTAAGCGTTGGCAACTTTCGTAAGCTATTGTAAGGCATTGGCAATCATTGGCTAGCATTGTTAAGCATTCGTAAAAAATCGTAACATATTGGTACGGACAGGTCATGGGGTGACCGAGGGCGACGTGAAAATATTCACTATCAATTCGCAAATTTTGGGCGAATTCACCGCGAATTTCAAATATCCATATTCGCAAGAATCTTCGCCCAAGTGTGAGAGAAGCATATGAACCGGGCTTTGCACGTAAATATGATTCACATTCGCATTCGCATGATGTTGAACCGGGCTTTACTTTGAATGCACATTGACGCCAACAGTACTCGGCACTATAGACCCACATACATCTTGCAGTTAACACAAACTAGTGTAAAATCTCGCTCAGCATAATGAGCGTTTCTTGCAAGCAGTCAAGTGCATTGGACTATAATGTGTAATACCAATTAGTGATAATAATATGAGGTGCTTTGAGGGGTCTACTTTGGCTAAAAAGCGCACAACAACGTCACATGGTTTTATTACAGAACCACATTATCATGACTCACCTCATAATCAAACAGAAACCCATTGCCTTTTTTGTATGTTTCCTTCTTCTTTTTGCTGACATAATCGTCGAACTCTGACAAGAGAATCGGGATAGGAGCAGTAAACTGTTTCTTCTTAACCAAGATCTTCGGTCTGGCTGGTGCAGTGGCTGATGCCGTGGCTGGTGAAGTGGCTGGTGAATTGGCTGGTGCCGTGGCTTGTGAAGTGGCTGGTGAATTGGCTGGTGCCGTAGCTGGTGTGGTGGCTGGTGCAGTGGCTGGTGAAGTGGCTGGTGAAATGGCTGGTGCCGTGGCTCGTGCAGTGCTCATTGTGGTATCAGCAATAACGTCATAGGTAACATCACTCGTTGGATGTTCTAGTCCTGAAGAAAGGTTGTCATTGCTTAATACTCGCATCCCTGCTGTAACAACAATTACTGTGAAGATTTCAACAAAAAGCATGTACAGAAATTGTGTATAATATTTGTACTATTTGATCAAACTTGTATAGTTTATGGATCAAAGTTTTTCGCAACGATGCCAACAACAACATAATGTTTAAAAGGGTCAATAGTTTAATAGAACATCCAACATTTGAATCGTGTTAATAGTAGAAAATGCAAGGCTTACCATTTGAATGTTACCGGGGGGTGACAATCATTGCTGGAATAAGGGTATGTAACTAAGATCAAAACGTTAAGATGTAAAAGTGATGACGTTCCAACTTTTAAAGGCAGTGGACGCTATTGGTCATTACTCAAAATAATGATGGCATAAAACCTTAACTGTTGACGAGTAATGGGGAGAGGTTGATGGAATAAAACATTGTGAGAAACGGCTCCCTCTGAAGTGCCATAGTTTTAGAGAAAGACGTAATTTTCCACGAATTTGATTTCGAGACCTCACATTTAGAACTTGAGGTCTCGAAATCAATCACCTAAACGCACACAACTTCGTGTGACAATGGTGTTTTTTATTCTTCATTATTATCTCGCAAGTTCGATGACCAATTGAGCTCAAATTTTCACAGGTTTGTTATTTTATGCTTATGTTGAGATACACCAACTGTGAAGGCTAGTCTTTGACAATTACCAATAGTGTCCACTGTCTTTAAGCAACTCCTGGAACTCTAAATTTCAATGAGCTTCTGCTGAACTGTATACTCAGCTTTAGATAAAGTAGACGGAGGACCAGGGTTTCTTTGTAATCTGATGACAAAAACAGCAACACTCGCAGAGGTTTTAAAGGCCTGAACCTGGAAACAAGGTTATAAACGTCCAACGTCCCATCCTTACTAACACATCTGCACATGTTTTCTTTTTAAACTAAAGGATTGCAGAATGTGTTAATATTGTGACTTGCCATTAACAGCGTTGAAATGCATACCTTCCCCTGAGCTACGGTTAAGTGTTCTCTTCCGTCTGTCAAAGATAAAGTAAAACAGGAAAAAGAAAGAAAACAATTACGTGTCACTCAGCAACGATTAGTTGCAGTTCTTAGATAATTTATGCATTGTAAATGGTTCATCACTACCACTGCTCACAGGAAAAAGCTAAATAGCATATGAGTTAAAGTAAATTGGTTAGCAGGAATATTTTACTTAAAAGTTTTTGCGAACATTTCATATAGAGTTGTCTATGTCCAATTTTTTTTAATTAAAAGCCCCAGATAAATATGAAAGCAGCATAAGGCTATGTAAATATGAAACTTCAAATGAACCAACTGTAACGGGCATCCTGTCCTGCTTGTTTCTGCCAAATGTGTAAAGCAGTATTGTTTTTATTTGAACGAATGTCCCTCTCATCGAGGAAATGACAAACAAATGAGACTGTAGTAATTACCTTTTTTTGAAGATCAAAGCCGATATAACACAAATCACGACAAGTAACATCAATGGGCCAACAATTGCAGCTACCAGTGGAATTTCACTTTGCGGAACTGCCAAAGACATTGTTATGTAATGTTTGTACTGAATTAAATCAGATGTTCCAACCAAATTCTCAATTTTATGGAAATAAAGTTCACATGAGTTGACTTTGACAGTATTTGGGGTTAATTGCACTTTGAGGCACTGCCAAAAAAGATAACAATGTTTAAGTTTTGAAAGTTATCTATTGTTGTTGACATTGACGTTGAGCTAACATTTTCGACGTCGAGTGAAAAAATGTCGCAAATAATAATATGACACTGAAAACAACCCGTGCAGGATTCCAAATTAAGTTTTTTTTTTCGAAAAGCTGGCCGCCTAGTTTTGTAAATTTGTCAGTAAAGAACAAACATTGCATGATAACTGCATTACAAACTTTTCTTTATATCCATAGTATGGAAACTCATAAATTATCATTAGTACTTAATGAAGGAACCACTCATTATTGTTCCTCTTCATGCTTCACTTTAAAACAACCTGGGATGCTTTAAAGCAGAATTGCTACAATATGATCAATATTGGGCAGTTAATTACCTTGAACTCTGAGCGGTTCACTCCACTTAACAGCATAAGTCTACAACGAAAATTGAGAGATAACAACACATTAAACAGACCAAAAGCTTGCGCGAGCCGGGTGACGTAGCAACTGTCTTGATAGTCTTGCGAATTCAAATGTAAGCGTTTTACTTGTTTTCAAGTTTTAGTGTTACACTGCCTCAACACTGCCTTAACTTTATGGACCAATCTCCCAGAACAGTTACAAAACATTGACTCAATTGTTAGTCCGCACTTATTTAACATTGAATTCATCCTGTTTTGTTTAGTACATCTTGTGTTCTATTGTGTTTTTTCTCTAGAGCGCTTAGAGACATGTTGAACAACTATGTGTTATGCTCTTTACACGAATGGTTAATTATTATGACTATTTTATAAATAAAAAAACAGACGTCATACGGCTCACCGATTGAGAAGTCCTACTGACTGATCCTAGGTAGATGTCATACAGAGTGTTGCTTTCCAGGGGTTTGTTCACGTTATTTCCCAGTGTTTCTCCGTCACCCACAGTGAATGTTGCAGGGAGATCAGTCTTATGTATTTCTGCAGCTACATAATCAATAGCTGGTGCAGTGGATCCCATGGTGTCCCTTCTAGTGACTGTCCGTATACGGCGCACACCGATTTGAATGCCTCTACACAATGCACAAACATGTTCGTGAGTGAGCACTTCAGTTTTCATTAGTAAAAACATTTCTAGAGTAAGGTAAATGTCCGCGCAAATTTAAACAAACAATTGAAGTGATGCTTCATAATTTTTAAACTCGAGTTATAACGAGTCAAAAAGTATACGGTTCATTTGGAGTAATTTATTTGTCTGCTGTGGAAGAATAAATCATATTTGAATGGATGGTACGACCTCTACTATTCATTTGCTTGGACTTCATGAAGTTCTTGCCAGGTGAAGTCCTTTTTGGACATTCATACGATTTTATGTGTTCTTTAATTGTATCTTGAAGATGCCTTTGGGGCTTGTTTTGAATAAGTTTGTTTTTATGATTGAAACAATTAATAAACAAATTTATATTTAAAAAAAAAAAAATACACATAGGAAACTTCAAGTTAATGCAACACTATACAAGAGTGCACAATAATCAGGCAAATTATTAGAAATGAATTCAGTGCTGATTGACCGACCTTAAACTTGGATTCAGATCTATTAATAACACCTTACCAAGATTAACAAAGAACAAGGCTGACCTCAAACTTGCATCATTTCTACTTACGTAATGTATTTTGAGGAGGATGGAAGGTTCACAGCAATAGTGACTGTGGAAGAAGTCAAATGTGAGATATCGTTTTTGGAAAGCTGGGTCGGAGCAGAAAGATCTGTAAAGTCAAAGAAAAAATGTAGTTTTACCAAGGAAACATTCTTTATTTAAAGCATCATAAGAGAGCATCTCAAAATTCAAATGGTTGGACTGTTTTAATTTGATCGGTGAGTATTCTAGAGTGTGTATATATTCCGTTAAACTGGTAGTTTCTATCACCAACATGTGTTAATCCAAATCTCATAAAGAAACTAAATTACTCAAGTAAGAGTGTTATAATTACATAAAATCGTTTCACTTAAATGTTCACTTAATTTTTACTTCCGAAAATACCTGTTTCAACTGCAGTAAATGTGTCCATTATTGTTTTCTCTCCAACACCAACACTGTTGAAACCTTCCAGTAAGAAATCATATTTTGTGGAGGGTTCTAAACCACTTATGTTGCGGTGCATATCTGATGGTTCTATATCAACCGTCTCGAATGAGTTGGTTGGACTGAAGTTGGCGTCATAAGGTTTTTCCAGCACCCTGTATGAGAGCTGTATAATGTTTGTAAAATGGGGAAACACACTTATTATAGATATATATACTTTCACACTCGCTATAGAAGTAAATTAAGTTGAGGTTCCTAGCAAATTTTAATTATGTTTAAAGGAAATTGAACTGAAGGTTAAAAACAATTGTTACTTTGGTTTAAAGTTTGGTTTGGTTTTAGTCTGTTGTCTGTCTTGTCCTGTATGGCATTCTCAAATCAAGCAAATGCTTACCGGGGATTGCCACCATTTATCTTACTCTGTCCTTTTTCTACTATTATTATTTAGTATCATGATACTTTAGTATGATACTTGTAATACTGTTTGTGAAATGGAAATAAATGTTGTTGAACTGAATATGATTGAGTCTCGATGTAAATTTATTTGAGATTCTTAGTTGTTATACTAACTTTGTTTGAGCCAGGAAAGTCTAATGTAGGTTTTCCTGCAAAATTAGATGCAAAGTTGACTAGTTGAAGCCAGCTGTTTGTAATGTTTGAACCAATTGTCTTATTGTGTATAGCTGCTAAACGTTATACAAGCGCAGTGTGATAACGTTCAGAGGTGAGGTTAAAAAGCTTTGGCTTCCAGCCTTTGTTTGTGAGTTAACATTTAATTATAGTGTTAGATTTTACCGATACACCGATCTATAGAAAGCACTGCAAACCAAGTACTTTATACGAGTCCTGTGCAATTTGTTTTTTGCTGTTTTCTACCAAAATTAACGCACACGAACAAAGCTTCAAAAACGATTGTTGCATGATCAATCTTATTTAGTCCTACATTTTTGATTGTCTGGGTTGACATATATCAATTGTTTTGATCTAAACAATCTGCTATAAAGACTCACTCTGTATTTCGTTATAACACCATTTCTTTGACCACATGGTATTTCACTCCAGCTCAATGCCACACTGTGCTTCGTAGATGAAGTTGTCTTGAAATTTGTAGGAGATCCCGTTGGTTCTAGAATAATAATAACACAAAACGGCAAGTGAACTTTTACATCATTATGCTCAAATTGAAATATTTTGGTATCTGTCACAATGATGACTACAAAGTTACAGAATATTTATAGAATAATAATAATAATAACAATAGGAATTTCGATTTTAACCCATGCATACACCTTTGTGTTTAAGCACTGTATACTCCCGAGTCCTGTGTAAAAAAGGGTATCACAGGCATACTCGGGTGGGATTCAAACCTACAACCCTTGCAATTCTAGAGGAGTGTCTCACCAACAACTAGACTGACGAGATTGCCAGGTAGCTAGAGGCAGTTCCAATCCTATGTTTTGGCAGCGGGTACCGCAACGATATATAATAGATTTAAAATTTGCGTCGGGGATAAAGAATATTAGTTTGTTTTTTTACCCATACACCGATGTGTAGCACTGTATACTCAGAAATTTCCCCGAGTCCTGTGAGTTACAAGAGTTGTGGGCTCGAATCCCACCCGTGTTATATGACTGTGATACCTTTTTTTCACAGGGCTCGAGAAAGTACTGAGTGTACATCTGTTATATAGTAATAGGGTTTGTGTATATATAACCGGAACATTTATTTATCATTCTCTCTCTCCCTCTCTCTCACGCTCTCTAAATATCTGATATCTTGAGACATACAGGTCAACGTGCTAGTCGTTTGGTGATTGGTTTAGGTGCCAGAAAGATGTCAAATCATATAAAAGTAGTTTAATGAGCCCTTCTATGGGATCATGGTACTTTGGGTAATCTACAAATAGTAACCAGTTCATTTTGCGTGCAGTGTACTTGGGTTCCTCTAATTGTATGTAAAAGTTACCGAGATTGACGTGGGTTTCCCCTGGAGTTTTATAATTCAATGTTTGGAAGTTCCCATTCTATAGATACTCTGCTGAACTTACCCTTTGCCGGTGTTGTGTAGTCGATATAAATGTTCCCTTGAAATTCTCCAAGCCCTGCCTCATTCTTGGCAAGTACACGAACCTTATAGATTGCATTGGGTAATGAATCAGGATGTGATAATGGAGACTGTCTCTCCGTTGTGTTGTGTAGGGTTTGAAATTCACCAGCCTCCTCTTGGCAAAGAATTCTCTTTACCAGTTGATACTGTACCGCATAGTCAATAACAGGACACTTGTTTTGAGGAGCTTTCCATGTAATGGTTCTGCTGGGGTATTGCTCAGAGCTGACATGATAGATCACTGAAACAGGAACTGGGAACGAAATTTGAAACTACTAATCATTTGTGCTTGACGAAATTGTTTAAATTGTACAGAATTAAAAATTTTCACAATTGTCAGTGTCCTTTTATATCCCTGGCAATTTGTGTATCATAACTAGGTGTCAAAGCATACTTGACTAAAGCTCTGGTGTTGTAGAGTGACCGTTCGAGTCCCGTTCTTGACACGTGTGTCCTTTAAGAACTACATGTGACCCATGTAGGCAGGGTTCACCCAGTGCGATGTGATTGGATGCACATTGGGCCCCTTTACTCCACATAGTTCAACATTATTCCTTGAACAAAAATATAATGAGCGCTCTTAGATGCCCTCGGATGTGATGAATCGTTATAGTTGGGTATTGTTATCATTAATTTTAAGAGTCGGTATAATGCACTTATTGGCGTAATCAGACATTACTTTTCATGTCGGGCTAAACAGTTGATTCAGCTATTTATTTGTGGATGTTTGTATGTATATTGTTATATCCCTTGCAATCAGGGGAGGGCATGAAAGTACTGGCCCCTGCCCCCACCCATCTGGTTACGTTACAATAAAATAAAACACAATTGAAAAAATCTGATTTAATATTCGGTGTTTTTTTTCTTTTTTTCTTTTTTTTCGGTATAAAAAAAATTACTTTGATTAAATATTGTTTGCCAATCTTACCGTAACATCTCTGCCCCACCCATCTGGTTACGTTACAATAAAAACGTTACAATAAAATAAAAAACAATTGAACTAATCTGATTTAATATTCGTTGTTTTTTTTTTTTCGGTATAAATAAATTTATTTTGATTAAATATTGTTTGTCAATCTTACCGTAACATAATTTGCAGTTTGGGTTAATACCAATCTGACCATACGGGCAAGAATCTGTAAAAACACAAATTATTCAAAAACAATTCCATAACACAATAATAATAAAACATTTAAAGAAGTATCATATGAAAAAAATCTTTTTAAAATACTGCTCAGATGTTCGTTTTATTTTTATGGATTTAAAATTTATGTACAGTTACACCGTACAATTCAACATTTTGAATCACTGGAGATGAGTAAACGGAGTCTAACAGCTCCTCAAAACGAAACAAATAATACAAAATAGTTATGTTTAAAATTTAGCCTTAATATGGACAGACACACAGAAAGACAACACTGACAAATATACATCAATCTGATTGACATATGCAGTAGCTCACCAAAGTTATCAAATAGGTAATCAAAAGTCATTGATAAAGCATGCTAAAATCAAACGTTTACTCAATACGTACTGAGACAAACAGACCTTTTCGCAAACACCCATTGCGCAAGTGGTAACTGTCATTTGAAGTGCATGCTGGTCTAGCTAGCGATCAGACTTATTTCTACTTTCATAGATCTGCTTAGCACACACATTTGTCTTGCATGACAATTATTCCTTGGTAAAATCAGGATTACCAACCAAATATTTTGCATATAGCTCATTTTTGGTATCCAGCTGTTGTTTGCTTATCCTGAAAATAAAGTGGATATATGGTTGCTAGTCCTGTTTTATCAAGGAAGAAACTTCATGCTAAGCACATTTTATGTGCTATGAATTTGGGCTCAGATCTATGGTAAGTAATCCTACTGGAACGGCAGAGCTTTGAGGATAATGAACACATTAACTGACATGATCACTTCTAGAACCAGTCGTATCGGACCGTTCACCATGTCAAGTTAAACACCTAAGCTAAATACTTTTCATTTCTCGAGGTCTGCTGACATGTTTTATATAATATCGCTGATTATTTAAGCAGTATTTGGATGTCGGGAAAAACCGGTAGAACGTGGTCAGTCAGACTTACTTTGGCAGTTTTCACCTCTAAATCCTCCTTGACAAAGAACACCAGTTCGGCAAGCACCAGAAAGTCTGTCACAAGCTCCACCATCAGCACAATGACACTCCATGGCACAATTGACTCCAAACCACCCATCGGAACAGTCTGCATAGGGGAATAGTATTGGTGGTAAGAGATATGTACAAGCTGTTAATGTCAAATTGAGTTGTTTGAATCTGAAGTGAAGTGATTATAGGGTAAGTAACCCTATGAAGCGAAGTGATTATAGGGTAAATACCCCTATGAAGCGAAGTGATTGTAGGGTTAATACCCCTATGATCTGAACACACTCTTTAAAACGTTGAATTTTCTAGTAATTTTTATTAAATAAGTTAATTTCAATATACTTTAAATCAAGTCATAATTAAAGGCACTGGACATTATTGGTAATTAATCAAACTAATTGTTAGCATAAAAACGTACTTGGTAACGACCAATGCAGAGCTATTGATAGTAAAAAAAATAAAAAAATATATTAAAAAAAACACTGTGAGAAACGGCTCCCTCTGAAGTAACGCAGTTTTCGGGAAAGAAGTAGTTTTCCACTAAAATATTTGATTTCGAGACCTCAGAATTAGATTTTGAGGTCCCAAAATCAAGCATCTGAAAGTATACAGCTTCGTGTGACAAGGTTGTTTTTTTCTTCAATAATACTCGACGACCAAAAACTGAGTTCAAATTTTCACAGGTCTGTTATTTTGTGCATAAATGTTGAGATATACCAAGTGGTCTTTGACAATTACCAAAAGTGTGCAGTGTCTTTAAATCATGTTTCCTACAAGTATGGTAAATTTAAAACAAAAGGGACGATTTTAAATACTTAGTATGTTTTTTCTATATTTTTGAGGTTAATAACTTAACTTATACTTGAGACAATGTACATCGAATGAGAACCGTGTGAACGATTTGCAATAGTTACGACTAGTGGTTAGGCTTTCAGAAAAAGCTGGTGCAATAGTTGTAAAATTAATTCTAAGTTTAAGAAACAATTAAATCAATGGATATTCATTTATAAAGTACTCGCCCTCGCAATTGACTCCTGTGAAACGATACCTGCAGTTACTGTCTGGTGTGCATGTACCAACTGTATTGTTACAAGCTGAATTTACACAGCGACATTCCAAAGAGCAACCTGCACCATACATACCATGTGGGCAATCTAAACGAGAAACAGTGCAAGTTATATCACAATAAAATTATAATATGTCACAGGATACCCAACTTGTAAGAATCACAGGTTGAATCAGAAGTTAATCAATTGTTTTAATTAATATATCAATTCAATTTAAATTAATTATGAAAGCTTAAAGACCTTTTGCCATATAAATACACTTTAAATACACTATAAATACCCATTTTCTTTATTTTGATGATTTTATACCAGCAAAAGTTATGAACCTTATTTGTTATTGACTTCTTCAATTGTTTTTCATGTTATTTTGTTATGATGTTTAAACGGAACTTTATTCATACTTTGTTCGCAATTGATGCCTGTGAAACCAGCAGCGCACGTACAGCCAAAAGGATCTGGAAGACACATGAGGTTGTTGACGCAACCTACATCCCAATCGTGGGTGCATCGGATATCGCAGTCTTGACCAAAACAGTTGTTGTTATGCACTGTGGAAATATTAAAATAAATCAGTTATCAATTGTTAACGGCCTGGTACACTTATTACCAACAATCAACTAGTTATTAGAAATAACAAAATATTGGAAGAAAAAATGGATGGGAATAACGAACATGAATTTATTTCTGTTTGTTGGTTTTTTTTTATTCCTTTTTGTATTTTATACTGTGTACATACAATTTTTTCGTGACAATGGAACATCCATCTAAACAAACTCTTCACATGGTCTTTCTTTCAAATTGGTTTACCTTAAAACCATTTTCAGAAAGTGTTCATAACTTACCTGATCGACAAAGGACGCCGCTAAATCCTGGTGCGCAGATACAGTCACCAGTCGTGTCGTCACACTGACCGCCATTATAGCAAAACGAACAATCATTATCGCAAGATAGACCCCATTTATTGGGAGAGCAATCTGAAACAACACAAAAATAAGTATTTTCAATCTCAATTCAATTAAAGACACTGAAGACTATTAGTAATTGTCAAAGATCAGTCTTCTCACTTAGTATATCTCAACATATGCATAAAATAATAAACCTGTGAAAATTTGAGCTCAATCGGTCATCAAAGTTACGAGATAACTGTCAAAGAAAAAACATCCTTGTCACACGAAGTTGTGTGCATTCGGATGCTTAATTTCAAGACCTCAAATTGTAAATCTGAGGTCTCGAAATCAAATTCGCGGAAAATTACTTCTTTCTCGAAAATTACATCACTTCAGAGGGAGCCGTTTCACACATTGTTTTAAACTATCAACCTCTCCACATTACTCGTTACTAAGTAATGTTTTATGCTAATAATTATTTTGAGTAATTACCAATAGTGTCCACTGCCTTTAAACTAAATCCCTCATTAAAACTATTGTTATTGCTCAATGTACATCACGGTCATGCTATCAAGTAATGTGGATTTGGAAGCATGTATTTTGGTCCATATGGTCCGTGTGTGACTAGATTTGACATATTATTATTGTGACAATGAAAGAAACTGATCTGACAAATTTTAAATTTCCTCAGGTTAAAAAAAAATGACGGGTCTTATTGATATTTAAATCAAGTTGTCACTAATAACGTTTTATGATGAGATATATAGCAACTAAATAGTTTGATCGCCACAATACACACATTTAAAGCATTTTACCTGATCTGAATTGAAAACTCTAATTAAACTACTGTTCGGCAACAATCTGTTAAAAACGTTTTGAAAGGGGTCGTTACATCTATGACCCATAACAAACAAATAATATTCTTTACTTAAAGGCAGTGGACACTATTGGTAATTACTCAAAATATATATTAGCGTAAAACATTACTTGGTGATGAGTAATGGGGAGAGGTTGATGGTATAAAATATTGTGAGAAACGGCTCCCTCTGAAGTGCCATAGTTTTCGAGAAAGAAGTAATTTTCCACCAATTTGATTTCGAGACCTCAGATTTAGAACTTGAGGTCTCGAAATTAACCATCTAAACGCACTCAACTTCGTGTGACAAGTGATTTTTTGTTTGTTTCATTATTATCTCGCAAGTTCGATGACCGATTGAGCTCAAATTTTCACAGGTTTGTTATTTTGTGCATATTGTTGAGATACACTAACTGTGAAGGCTAGTCTTTGACAATTACCAATAGTGTCCACTGCCTTTAAAAGAACAAAAGTCATCTGGCAACTTACGCCTTACAAGGAGATTCATAAGTGCATGGTTGTGTTGATCATGTCTGCCTTCTATGTAACATTCGTAGATACCAGCATCATGCAGTTGGACATTAAGGATACTGATGCTTGATTGGCCATTCCATGCAGTGACGTTATCACCATTGTGTCTCCATCGAAGCTCAGGCGGTAATCCGTAATGCTGTGTCACTGTCAATGTCACATCCTCTCCAGCACTCGTAGTCAAGGTGGATGAAGCTGGAGATACATCACCTACAATCAATATAAGCTCAGTTGATAGTATACAAATATTGACTGCTTCGAGTGCTATGGTTAAAACTATGACTCCCGAGGTGCGACGGGGATCACCGAGGGAGTAAAGGCCCGGTCACACAGGCCCCATAACGAGAACGAAAACGATAACGATAAAAATGCACGCCCTCGATTGGTTGCATGATTGGTTGCATGAGCGTGGGCGTATTCTGCGTGGAGCAATTCAACCAATCGCGAGCGTGCATTTTTATCATTCTCGTTTTCGTTCTCGTTATCGGGGCCTGTGTGACCGGGCCTTAATAGTTTTAATCATTGCGCGAGTAAAAGCAGTCAATATTTGTTTTATAACACCCCAAACATTTCTAAATACTGTACTTTTAAGTTACAGAATGAATGCTACAATCAACGGACGACGCAAATACAGATTGCGAAAACCTTTACTGTGCTGCATGTAGTGTTGTGCAATCCGAAATGGTTACAGACTATTAATTTATCATACTCGTACACTCAACGGACGTCTGGGTACTGCACGCCGTGTGCTAGTCTTCGGACTAGCGCACGGCAAACCGACGCACTATCACACGGCCATCGTCTAGCAAAACTAAGACATGTCATGTGACGCGCTCCAAACCAATGAACACGCAGAATATTAGTAAGGGGTGTTATAAACCGTTATGTAACTGCGTCATTGTCAATGTTACATCCTCTCCAGCACTCGTATTCAAGGTGGATGAGGCTTGAGATACATCACCTACAATCAATAATAAGCTCAGTTGGTAGACAGTTATATTACTGCGTCATTGTCAATGTTACATCCTCTCCAGCACTCGTAGTCAAGGTGGATGAGGCTTGAGATACATCACCTACAATCAATAATAAGCTCAGTTGGTAGACAGTTATATTACTGCGTCATTGTCAATGTTACATCCTCTCCAGCACTCGTATTCAAGGTGGATGAGGCTGGAGATACATCACCTACAATCAATAATAAGCTCAGTTGGTAGACAGTTATATAACTGCGTCATTGTCAATGTTACATCCTCTCCAGCACTCGTATTCAAGGTGGATGAGGCTGGAGATACATCACCTACAATCAATAATAAGCTCAGTTGGTAGACAGTTATATAACTGCGTCATTGTCAATGTTACATCCTCTCCAGCACTCGTAGTCAAGGTGGATGAGGCTGGAGATACATCACCTACAATCAATAATAAGCTCAGTTATAGCCCGTTATATAACTGTGTCATTGTCAATGTTACATCCTCTCCATGAGTCGAAGTATAGTCAATCTTGTTGAGGTTGGATATTATACATCAACTACATCCCATTACATCATTTCCAGTATAACAGTTCAATATATAAAATTTATTTCCATCCTTAACAGTACATACAAGTTGGCAGAAAATTACCTCAACAACTTGTTATTGTTTGTTTTATGTGACTGTCTACAAGGATTCAAAATAAAACGCCTTTTCTTGAAAAAGCCACACAACTCTGCATTTGTAATGGCCAATTATTGTATCAATAGGGACAACGGTAGTTTCAAACTCTTGAATTGCTACCGACTCCAATCTGATGAAAAAAACACAATCCGGAAAACATTGATCCCTTACCGTTTTCCAGCAAAATGACCGTTGTTATCTTGACTTGGTCCTGTGAGGAGGTGAAGATACAGGTGTAAGCACCGAAAATGTCTGCCCCAATAGAGTTATACATGATATAACGTATGGCACTGACTGAAAGGTCTGGATGAACTTCTTCATATCCTCCAGTTGGTAGATTACTGCCACTACCAGTATCCAGAACACGCTCAAAGGATACAACTGCGTCAGTCTCATCACCACTTTTGTAGCCACCAATGAAATGGAAAAGTTGGTCTACTGCATACGCATACAGTCTTGAATTGAAGCAGGTGAAATCAGGAACCGCTCCTAGTCAACAACAAATAAACATTACAATGGTGACAGGCAAGAACAAAACGTATCCTTCACGTGTTTTAGAACCTATGGTCATTTGTTCACACATCTCAACTCTGGCACAAATGATCACTAGCGGCAGCATAGTTTTCAAATTAAATCTCCGACAGGTATTATAGATTTTATCAAAATAATTTGATACAATCATGAATACTTGGCAATGTACAATTTGGACGCACTTAACCTTGCTCAATGTTCATTTCTCCCATTACTTGTGCATTTTCTTTCATTCGTGTGATAATGTTTGAAGATTTTATGCTAGTTTTGAATTATGTCAGCTTGCAAAAGAATCATCAGTATCTGGCGAGAAACAGCATAATAAAAAACAACAACTAGAAGGTGTTTATTGTTCTGTTATCCGAGTCCGAGCATCATCTTTTCAATATTATTCGTTTTTACACTTTTATCATAAATAACAATACCTAATTTACTTTAAAGTTATTTATGAAACACGATGCTTATTTACTGGGATTGATAGCGAGTGAACGATCAATAATTATTTTGTTTTAACGATATTATATTTCGAGGGGAAAAAATAATTCTGCTGGTACGGAGTCCTTGATATGCCAAGAGAATTTATTTGATAATAAAACCATTCACCTAGTAAATCTTTTCCAAATTCTCTTACAACTACATCGAGTTGTATTTCACAAACGTTCCTAAAATGAGCGAAGCAAGTAATACAACGTCCAGCAGAATGATTGATACTCCGAAAACTCAGATTTCAACCTTTTTCTTCTAAACTTTCTACTAAAGAATATAACGCAACTTTAATTTATTTTTTAGGAAACGATTATAAAAACACAAACAACCACCACAATTTGTATCAATCAAACACACAAACATTATGTTACGTGTACTGCGATCTCGTAATGATATTCTTGTAGTTTAAATAGCATGTCGAAGCCTCCGTAGACGCTTTAAAAAAATCGTTTATTTCGTATCCACCAAATTATGGCTTTTAGGCTCAGGCTACAATCCAATTGGGCAGGAAAATTGCGCTTTGAATTAATTGGAAATCATATCCTACAATTTATGGCAGATTATTCGGTTTTAAAAAGACTTTATACCAAACATTTTCAAATTATTTCCTTACGGCAAACAAAACATCCTAAAACCTAACAGAGGGCCATTTGTACGTGTTTTTTGTAACAGTTTGTTAAATGTAAAATAAAAAAAACGAACAAGGAACCGAATTTGCTGAATGAATTCCTATTTCTTTTGTCCGCCGAGACTTTTTGAAGTGTAATCATCTTTTGACTTGTCGTTTTTTTTAGGCCTACATGTAACTGTGTAGTAATAACTTCATCAAGAGTAGTTTATGAACATAATCATTTCCCTCCTCATTTACTCACAATAAATTCATTTTATTTCTAATCATTTGGGTCTAATTGACATTATACTCACAATCAAGTTTGCAAAGTTATACTCACAATCAAGTTTGCAAAGTTATACTCACAATCAAGTTTGCAAAGTTATACTCACAATCAAATTTGCAAAGTTATACTCACAATCAAGTTTGCAAAGGTATATCACAATCAAGTTTGCAAAGTTATACTCACAATCAAGTTTGCAAAGTTATACTCACAATCAAGTTTGCAAAGTGTCTTGCCCCGAGAACTTAATAGGCCTCTCTTGCGCCCTCAAGTGATCATTATTTTTACTCGCATCTATCATTTTCCAGTTATAAAGCCTTCGTCTAATTCTGCAGTTTTGAGCCCCAATTTCCTTGTTTTTTCCCTTGGATCAAGCACAATCTGTAAGTTTTTCATTCCGTCTTATTATAAATCATTCCTTGTCTAGCTCGCTCGATTTATTAGGGTTTTCAGGCTAGTTTACCTTCCTTAAAACTGTTGTTGCCAAAATCGGCTCCATGTGCGCTTTACATGTACTTTTTTACCATGTGTGCATTGCGAAGGCACTACACGTTCAACGTTTGTCCGGAAACTGGGCAAATCTCATGTTTAGTATTTCAGCATGGTTATAGGGTCTTTTTTGTGACTTTACCCATTCTATGTCAGCTTTTTTATATTTTAAGGCTTCGTTCACGTTATGCTTTATAACTAAATGTATGTTTTATTCTTGTTTATTACAGTTTCACACTGGTTCCAATAAAGAAACAAATGACAGTCTGACAGTGGAATAGTGTTTAGCCTCTGACTAATTTCGTCACATACTCGACTTAGTGAGGTCAGAAGAGTGAAAAGATTAGCTTCTCAACAAGAGCATCTTTATTAACTGGTGGTTCCCTGCAACACTACTATCAAAATGTCATCTCCTCCAAGAGTTTCTCAGAACTGGGAGATACTTTCAGAATACAAACCCGGATCATCCTCATCTTCACGATGTTCAACCAGGTCACACATCAGCTTGGCTGCAGTAGAGGCGCGTGCTAAAGCAGAGTCCGCACGCACGAAAGCTGATTACACCAGGCGTCAAATCGAGATGAAGGTGGAACGTGCACGCATTGACGCTATACTGTTTGCCATGCAGGAAGAAGGTGAAGCTGAATCTGCATTGGCTGCTGCCAAAACACTGGAGGCAGCTGTAAATGCCAAAGAAACTGAGGATAGAGCAAGCATCACCAATCATCTTGCCCTATCAGTCCAACCCGAGCAACGTACGGAAGAATACATAAATGCACATTTTGACCATCATGATAACCACACCGATAACCAGCCTGCTAAGATTAGTCCGAAAGAGAGCCCTGATGAACACTCGCACCCACAAAGCACTGCTGTTGAATCTCAAGCTCTCTCACATCCTCAACCCCCCTTGGATCCGCCCGACTTCTATACTCCGCCCCCGCAAGCTGGTGCGCTAAATCCCTTTCTGCACACTGCACAATACACTGACCAATCAGTCGAACGATATCATGACAACGTGAGGTCAAACCCGTTTTTGCAAAGCCATGCAGATGTCTTTGACCTCACAGCCCACCTCGCTCGTCGAGACCTTCTCACAGCCGGACTCAAGGTTTTGGTAATCGGCCAGAGAACTACTTGTCATGGAGAGCCAGTTACCGCAATGTTACGCAGGGATTTTACCTAAAACCAAGTGAAGAACTCGATCTACTTACTAGGTGGCTTGGTGGAGAGTCACTTCAGCATGCTACGAGGATCAGGGCAGTCCACATAAACAATCCTTCAGATGGCCTAATTAAGGTATGGCAAAGGTTGGACAAGATGTATGGGTCCCCTGAGGCCATAGAGGAGTCACTCTTTTCTCGTCTGGACACCTTCCCTAAGATTGGAAACAGAGACTACCCGAGACTACAGGAACTTGCAGATCTTCTCACAGAAGTGAAAGCAGCAAAGCTTGAAGACAACCTACCCGGACTTAACTACTTGGACACTTCCAGAGGGATAAATCCGATTGTTGAAAAGCTCCCTCAATTTCTACAAGAAAAGTGGTTAACTCAGGGCTCGATGTACAAGAAAACGCATCTTGTTCCTTTCCCCCCATTTACCTTCTTCGCTGACTTTGTGTACTCACAGGCCGACATGAGGACTGATCCAAGCTTTGCTCTCCATTCGTCCAGCACGGCAACATCCACAAGCCATAAGCTCACGCCAAGTCCGTTCATATCAAAGCCCTCAATCGCTGTGCATAAGACTGAGGTGGAGAAAAATTCGACCTTTGCCCCCAATGAACTGATGGACCCAGACAAGCAGTGCCCCATTCACAAGAGACCCCACTCCTTGAGAAAGTGCCGTGGCTTCAGAGGAAAACCATTGGAGGAAAGAAAGGCCTTTCTCAGAGAGCATGCTATTTGTTACAGGTGCTGTGCTTCTACTTCTCACATGGCAAATGACTGCAACGTTCAAATTCGCTGCACCGAGTGTGACAGCGATCGTCATGTATCCGCCCTTCATAATGGCCTGCCACCTTGGAAAAGAACTGATTCTTTGCCTGTGGAAAACCATGGCGGGGATCAACCCAAAAAAGAGCCATCCGTAGCTTCCACAAGTTGCACAGACGTTTGTGGAGATGGTCTACCTGGAAAATCGTGTTCCAAGACATGAAGGTGAAGGTGTATGTGATGTTAGATGATCAAAGCAATCGCTCGCTTGCCAGGTCTGCCTTCTTTGACATGTTCAACATTATTGGAGACACCTCTCCCTACGAACTCCGCACATGTTCTGGCACAACAAGCGCTCATGGAAGGAGAGCTAACGGCTTCATAATACAATCAGCAGATGAAGAAGTCCAGCTGGCCTTGCCACCACTCCTCGAGTGTGACGCTATCCCAAACAATCGATGTGAAATTCCAACTCCTGAGGCTGCTAGTCATCATCCTCACCTAAAGGCCATCGCTCACATGATCCCTCTGCTTGATCAAACAGCGCAGATTCTTCTTCTACTTGGCAGAGATGTAATTCAGGTCCACAAGGTTCGCAGTCAGAGCAACCGACCCCACACTGCCCCCTACGCCCAACAACTGGACTTGGGATGGGTCATAGTGGGAGATGTCTGCCTCGGGGGAGCTCACAAACCAGCCGTCAATAGCTTCAAAACGAGTATCCTTGATAACGGCCGTCCAAGCTACTTAACACCCTGTGAGAGCAAATTCCATGTGAAGGAAATGTTCATCAACAAGACTTCCAGACACGAGAAACAACAGCTAGATAGTATCGGTTCTGATGTTTTCCTTGAGTCTCCTGAAGATTACAAGTTGGCCCCGTCAGTTGAGGACGACACTTTCCTCTCCATCATGAATGAAGAATTTGTCAAAGACGACTCCAACAGTTGGGTGGGCCCTCTCCCCTTTCGAACCCCCCGGCGACGCCTACCCAACAACAGACAACAAGTAGTGAACCGTCTTATGTCTCTTCGTCGCACTCTTCTCAAGAAACCCGAGATGAAAGACCACTACATTGAATTCATGGACAAGATTTTCAGCAGTGGTCATGCAGAGTTAGCTTTACCACTCCAGCCAGGCCAAGAGTGCTGGTACCTACCTAGCTTTGGTGTTTATCACCCGAAGAAACCGGGCCAAATCAGGATCGTGTTCGACTCAAGCTCTCAACATGACAATGTATCCTTGAACGACGTGCTACTCAGAGGTCCAGATCTCAACAACAGTCTGCTAGGGATTCTCATTCGCTTCAGATGTGAACCAATAGCCATCATGGCCGATATCCAGCAGATGTTCCATAGTTTTCTCGTCAAGAAGGAACACAGAGATTACCTCCGCTTTCTTTGGTTTGACAACAACAACCTTGATGGGGACATCCTGGACTATCGCATGAGGGTCCATGTATTTGGCAACTGTCCGTCACCAGCTGTAGCAATCTATGGACTTAAGAGAACGGCTGCAGAAGGACATGAAGAGTATGGTGACCAAGCAAGACTCTTCGTCGATCGTCATTTCTATGTCGATGACGGGCTTCAGTCATTTCCCAGTGTGGGCAAGGCTATTGAAGTGTTGGAGAAATCACAAGACATGCTAGCACAGTCCAATCTTCGTCTTCACAAAATCGCGTCTAACAGTTCAGATGTCATGAAAGCCTTTCCCAAAGGAGACCTCGCCAAAGGGCTTCAGAACCTTGACCTTGGACAAGACTCCTTCAAACACAGCGGAGCTTGGGCCTTCAGTGGGACTTGGCAGCAGACACATTCACCTTCCAAGCGACGACCAGTGACAAGCCATTTACAAGACGTGGAGTATTGTCTACCATCAACAGCCTATTCGATCCCCTCGGATATGCTGCTCCTGTAAGTATCCAGGGTCGCTCCATCCTCAGAGAGCTTAACCGTGACTCCTGTGACTGGGACACACCTCTTCCTAAAGAAAAGTATGAGGAATGGATGAGATGGAAGAACTCCCTCGAAGATCTCCAGGAACTGAAGATCCCAAGAATGTACACTACTCTCCCACTCTCTCAAGCCCAGAAGCGAGAGTTGTGTGTCTTCTGTGATGCATCGACAAAAGCGATTGCGGCTGTCTCATACCTCAAGATCACAGATGGTGAGGGTCATTGCGAAGTAGGATTCATCTTTGGCAAGGCAAAGCTTGCTCTTAAGCCTGAACCCACGATCCCTCGTCTGGAACTTGCAGCAGCTGTTTTGGCCGTAGAAATCGCAGAAACAGTCCAAGACGAATTAGACGAATTAGATGTACATCTGCATGAAGTCAAGTTCTTCAGTGATAGCAAAGTTGTACTTGGGTATATCTACAACAAGACCAGACGTTTCTACGTTTATATCCAGAACAGAGTGCAGCGCATCAAACGCTCCTCTGAAGCAAGCCAGTGGAACTACGTCCCGACGGACCATAATCCTGCCGATCATGCTACCAGGGCACTACCGGCATCTGGATTATCTACATCTACCTGGCTAAGTGGACCCGCATTCCTCTGTGATCCTAGACACAGTCCCCCCTCCTTATGTCATGAGACATTCAGCTTGGTTGATCCGGAAAGCGACACAGAAGTGAGACCCCAAGTTACAACCTGTGCCACAGACGTTTCTAAAGCAGGCCTGACCAGTGGACGCTTCAAACACTTCTCAAGTTGGAGGTCGCTTCAGAAAGCCATTTCGAGACTCACCCACCTTGCTCACTCCTTTTCGCAAGTAGATAGAGGTAGCCCTTGTCGAGGATGGCACCAATGTAAGGAGCACTTAAGCCGGACCATCTGACTCGAGCAAAGATGGCAATTCTTTGTGCTGTTCAGACAACAGCCTATGCAGACGAGCTCAGACGTCTTGAAAGTGGCCAACCCATTCCTCGGTCCAGCCCGCTTCAGAAGCTACACCCCTTTGTTGACAAAGACAGTCTTCTCAGGGTTGGAGGTCGACTTGAGAAAGCCAAGCTGTCTACTGGTGAGACACACCCGGTGATAATCCGTGGGAAATGCTATGTGACTACACTTCTCATCAGACACTACCATGAAGTAGTCCGGCATCAGGGCAGACACTTCACTGAAGGCGCTATAAGAGCAGCCGGTTTCTGGGTCCTTGGCGGTAAGCGAGTCATCAGCAGTTTGATCTACCACTGTGTAACCTGTCGAAGACTGCGTGGCAAGCTACAAGAACAGATAATGGCAGACTTGCCTGCTGACCGCCTTAGCACAAGTCCACCCTTCACTTATGTTGGCCTAGACGTATTCGGCCCCTGGACAGTGACCGCCCGAAAAACAAGAGGAGGACAAGCCAACAGCAAGCGAGAGGCTGTGATTTTTACATGTATGGCCGCCCGTGCTGTTCACATCGAAGTGATCGAGTCTATGGACACCTCTAGCTTCGTGAACGCACTGAGACGCTTCTTCGCCTTGAGAGGACCTGCAAAGCTGTTGAGGTCTGATTGCGGGACTAACTTTGTAGGAGCCTGCAGTGAGCTTGGCATCAACTCCTCAGGACGTCAGAAGGAGCAGATTGAGAATATCCTTGCTGATAACAGATGTGAGTGGCAGTTCAACCCTCCTCACGCCTCGCACATGGGCGGCAGCTGGGAAAGGATGATTGGCATCACACGCCGCATTCTCGATGCCATGCTACTTCAGCTTGGACCAGGCATACTTACTCATGAAGTGCTGACAACTCTCATGGCAGAGGTGACTGCAATCATAAATTCCAGACCACTTACTCCAGTCTCTACAGATCCTGAACACCCTTCCATTCTGACACCAGCGACACTCCTTACACAGAAGGTTGGTACACCCTCTGTCTCCCCTTGCGAGTTTGATGATAAGGATCTCTTCAGATGTCAGTGGCAACGTGTACAGAGATTAGCTGACATGTTCTGGAAAAGGTGGAGGCAGGAGTACCTCAACTGTCTTCAGACACGCACTAAGTGGACATCTGAGAAACCGAACCTGCGAGAAGGAGACGTAGTCCTCATGAAAGATTCTCAAGCCAAGAGAAATGGCTGGCCTCTTGGGATGATCACCAAGACCTTTCCAAGTGACGACGGGAAAGTCAGGAAAATCGAAGTCAAAGTCATCCGAAGCGGAGAACCGAAGCTGTTCTTGAGGCCTGTGACTGAAGTTGTTCTCCTTCTCGCCAAAGACTCTGATCAGTAGATAGTGATCACCACAAGTACTCCCACTGTAAACTCTTTTCTATTTCTAGATTTGACATCTTACAGATGCCAGGCGGGGAGTGTCTTGCCCCGAGAACTTAATAGGCCTCTCGCCTTTGTAGATAGCGCCCTCAAGTGATCATTATTTTTACTCGCATCTATCATTTTCCAGTTATAAAGCCTTCGTCTAATTCTGCAGTTTTGAGCCCCAATTTCCTTGTTTTTTCCCTTGGATCAAGCACAATCTGTAAGTTTTTCATTCCGTCTTATTATAAATCATTCCTTGTCTAGCTCGCTCGATTTATTAGGGTTTTCAAGCTAGTTTACCTTCCTTAAAACTGTTGTTGCCAAAATCGGCTACATGTGCGCTTTACATGTACTTTTTTACCATGTGTGCATTGCGAAGGCACTACACGTTCAACGTTTGTCCGGAAACTGGGCAAATTTCATGTTTAGTATTTCAGCATGGTTATAGGGTCTTTTTGTGACTTTACCCATTCTATGTCAGCTTTTTTATATTTTAAGGCTTCGTTCACGTTATGCTTTATAACTAAATGTATGTTTTATTCTTGTTTATTACAGTTTCACACTGGTTCCAATAAAGAAACAAATGACAGTCTGACAGTGGAATAGTGTTTAGCCTCTGACTAATTTCGTCACATACTCGACTTAGTGAGGTCAGAAGACAAAGTTATACTCACAATCAAGTTTACAAAGTTATACTCACAATCAAGTTTGCAAAGTTATACTCACAATCAAGTTTGCAAAGTTATTTTCCAGTCCAGATCCATTGAATTTCCCCAGTGGCTGGAACTTGAAAATGAAAAATGCGTATCCCTCCTGCTGCTGCTTCCCATGTTCTATCTGCAGTTTGGGCTATGTGGTCTTTGATTGGCACCCCGAACAATGTTTTTATTTTATTTTTTTAAAGCGAAGTGGCAGCCCGTATTATACCTTTCGGTATTTGGCAATATCATATAAAGAAACCTAACGAAGTAAAACAAAATAATAAAAAAATACTTCCCTGGCATGAACAATACAAAACAAAAAACACCCGTTTTACCGCCGCTTCTTCAAAATTTAAATTCCATGTCCTTGCATGGGGTTGGTTTATTTCTTATTCATAAACACCTCAGACAGTTTCGTTATTCCTATTGGTGGAGAGCGCGTCACGTGGGTGTGTATAAACCTATTTTTATGACCGGTAAAAAGTGTTAATTCATGGGCGTGAAACGCGGAAATAAAAAGGCGGAAACGCGGAAATAAAGGTAAACATGGGGTCTCAGTTTTTAAAGTTAATATTTAATGCCTATTTAGTCTATAACTAAAAAAAGTTTGAAAATCGGTTGTGTAGTTCTTGAGAAATGGTCCCACTTCCGGTTGACCCAAAAGAAGAGGTCAAAATGGGGTCACGGATTTTCCCCCACAAAATTTAATGCCTTAGGAATCTCTTACTAAAGAAAAAAATTAAATCGGTTGTGTAACTCTTCAGATTTGGTCCCACTTCCGGTTGACCCGGAAGTAGAGGTCAAATCGGGGTCACGGTTACCCGAGGCAATTCTCCTATGCCTAATGAGTCGAATACTGAAAAAAACTTTAAAATTGGCCGTAAACTTCTTGAGATATAGTGCTGCAAAGAAAAACTCATTAAAGCTTCTAATTAGCATAAATTAACATGTGATGACGTCACAGTCTTAAAATTGTATTTTTCGTACTAATAAATTTCATAAGGTACACGATGGTATGCAACTTACCCCAATGCAATGCCTTTTGCAAAATCTCAATTTTGTATTGCATTAACCGTGGAGAAGCTATTGCAATGCGTTGAAAGTGACTGCATCGACTTTGTGAGGTACTACGTTGTACCCATGATGCCAAGATTTTTAATTAACTGTTAATTATTGACGTACTTTGATTGATTTAAATGGACTAAAACATCTCTTATTAGAATCAGTTACTCCAATCCCCAAGGAGTCTATATCTACAAACAGTCTGTTAAACGGCCGTGTACTTCTTGAGATATGGTGCTACAAAGATTTCCCAATTAAATATACAAATATGGGTCACGTGGTTAATTAATTACGAATTTTAAAAGAAAATGGTCCGTGGTTTGATGTTTGATCTAGTACAAGTTGATTTCACAGAACTCTTAACCACCAAACTCTGCGCTTATGATCACCATTTTTCGCTTACTGTGTTTTTAAACATCATATCATGTCATGCATGCACACAGGTTATGTTGGGCTTACCATTGAGAAAAAGAAAAATCACCACTAACGATATAAAGATAAGAATCAAACTTAAATATTACAAACAGAAATATATGTTTAGTTTTGGGGGATAAAAAAAATAAAAACATTCGGACGGAGATTTGAACTCGCAACTATCAGATGTGTAGTCGCGACTGATGACCACTAGGCTAGAAGGGCACGATGCAAAAATGGTGGGTTTTTACATGTGTGCATCAACAGAGGGGATTATGATTCAGCGAAATAATTCTCGTTTCATGATTTTGCGACCATTGTCACTAAATATGAACTGCTTAAAACGCCTATAACTATTAAGTAGGGTTGAAATGTAGTATTAGATGCCTTTAGGGGTTTTTGACGACGACGTCGACGTCGTCAAAAACCCCTATCTAATTACGCACGTTCGTTTGAACAAAAACCCATGCACAGAGTAATGGGCCCAGAACCCGGTTAGAAAAACAAACACAGATTTAACGCACGTTCTAACGAGAATCCCAAACCTCCGTACGTTGTGCGTGTACAGAGTAATGTGTCCAGAACGCGGGTAGGAAACAAAATAGTATAGACTCCTCTCAAGAAGTCAACAACTCATAGAGGTACATACTGTGTTGTATTACCAAAGAGAATATTTCACAATAACATGAAAGTGACTGCATCAAGTTTACAAATTAAAAATTCAAATGAAGACCACGTGGTTAATTAATTAAGAATGTTAACACTTTTTTGTTACAGTAAAGCTTATGTTCTAAGCTTCAATTTGATATATGATTTAACTCTTTTATCCTAATACTTTATGAGACGGGGCCTAAACAAAAACGTTGTACAAACGCTATGGGGTTTTAGGCGGAAACAAAGAAGAATAATAATAATAACTAGACATTAGGTGTTTGTGAACAAACACAAAGCTGTTCCGTGTTCTTTTGCTCGGATTATGTGCTAAAATTACCAAGGAGTCTATAACTGAAAAAAAGTTTGAAATGTTGAACAGTGTCTTAAGTTATGGTGCCACTTCTGGTTAACCCGGAAGTAGAGGTCGACATGGGGTCACGGTAACCTAAGGCTTATCTCCAATGCCCAAGGAGTCTCTAACTTAAGTTAATAATCGATATTGTCCCACATCCGGTTTACCCGAAAGTAGAGGTCAACTTGAGGTCACGGTTTTTCAAAATTAATCTCCAGTCCCCAAGGAGTCTATAACTACAAACAGTCTAAAAGTTGGCCGTGTACTTCTTGAGATATGGTCCCACTTCCGGTTGACCCGGAAGTAGAGGTCAACTTGAGGTCACGGTTTTTTAAAGATTATTTTTAACGCCTAAGGGTTCTAAAGCTGAAAAAAGTTTGAAAATCGGTTGTAAAGTACTTGAGATATGGTCCCACTTCCGGTTGCTTCCGGTTGAACCGGAAGTAGAGGTCAACTTGAGGTAACGGTTTTTCAAAGTTTATTTATAACGCCTAAGGGGTCTAAAACTAAGGAAAGTTTGAAAATCAGTTATGTAGTACTTGAGATATGGTCCCACTTCCGGTTGACCCGGAAGTTGAGGTCAACTTGAGGTCACGGTTTTTCAAAGTTTCTTTTTAACGCCCAAGGGGTCTTAAACTGAAAAAAGTTTGAAAATCGGTTGTATAGTACTTGAGATATAGTCCCACTTCCGGTTAACCCGGAAGTAGAGGTCAACTCGAGGTCACGGTTTTTCAAAATTAATCTCCAGTCCCCAAGGAGTCATTACCAACAAACAGGGTAAGAATCTGCCGTGAACTTCTTGAGAAATGCTTCTACAAAGATTTCCCAATTAAATATGCAAAATAGGGTCACGTGGTTAGTTAATTAAGAATTTTAACATTTCTGACATTTAGAATTAAACTCAAGTTCTAAGCTTCAATTTGATATATGACTTAACTCTTTTGACCTTGTGGTTTGGGAGATTAGGGATAAACAAAAAACGTGTACAAATGCAATGGGATTTTAGGCGGAAACAAAGAATAATAATAAAAACAATAAAAATCTCGACGAAAACAATACCTGTTCCGACGGTAGGTCGGAACAGCTAATAATAATAATAATAATAATAATAATAATAATAATAATAATAATAATAATAAAAATAATAAAAATCTCGACGAAAACAATAGCTGTTCCGACTGGATCGGAACAGCTAATAATAATAATAATAATAATAATAATAATAATAATAAAAATAATAAAAATCTCGACGAAAACAATAGCTGTTCCGACTGGATCGGAACAGCTAATTACAATACAAAAATGTATAAATACAATATAAATCACAGAATCAATAAACTATCATGTTGTTTGACTGCACAGCGCTTTGAAACAGTGTTAAAGCGCTTTATAATTGCAATTAAGAGTCACCTGGAAATCAACATAAACAATCAAACATAAGAGTATATGATTATTAGCCTTGTTATCTATCATTTTCGGATTCAGCACCCCCAAATTAGTTAAATCAGGTATGTTACCAACTGTTACTCAAAAATGCCGCTCGAAGTTGGTTATTTTGAAATCTGGTCAAGACTAATAGTATGCAACCATTAATGTTGTCCATGAAAACATCAACATGAGGAGGGATTATCACCACGTGGTTTATAATTAAACAGAAGTAGCATGTACCAGACAGAAGTGGAACATGGGCGAGAAGGAAATGGTACGGGCGAGATAGAAATGGTACGGGGGAGATAGAAGTGGCACGTGGTGAGATAGAAGTCGAACGTACCAGCGGGTTTTCAGAAAGAAGAAATATTTTTGTCACCATGTCCCTTAGACAGCTTCGTATGATCCTGTACGTCGCAGCGGCAACGAAGTAGAAACGACTGCTTTGTCGGCATTGATCTATAAGTGTTAACCGTAGTGGCATCGAGTCAGCAACGCTTTTGATGTAGAAGCATCGCACTACAGTCGTGATTTAGTCTGTAATTTGCAAAATTGATTGATTTTGACGGCGATCGGGGTGATCGGCAAGGTCGCCGTAAAGTGCTGTGTGAACGGGGTATTACCCACTGATTAATTGACGCGCATAAATTCGTCAAGCAAGAAAACTAATACGGGAGAGACAAAAATATGGTTAAGAACATTCATTGTCATAACTAATTGTCTTACCTTGTGAAGAATGTGGTTTAACTAAAAGGACCAGCAGGCCAAGTAAAGCATAACCAGACACAGCCGGGCGCCAGTCTTTCATCCCCCGTAGATTCATCGTAGGTTGTGGTGACAACTTTTACTTTTTATTTGGAGCCAGCATTTATTGTGCGGTGGAAAACTACAACTCTCTCTGTTAGCCAAATCAATTCAGAAAAACAAAAAGTTATATCTTTCCTCACTGTGAAGATGAATAATCATATTTATCAAGCATTGCAGAGTGTCTCAATCAAAACTTCATTAAAACTGTTCTTGGAGTATGCCTTTTAGGATATCATGTCAGGGCAAAAGTAAGTGGCAAGAGGTTTTTCAATTTTATTTGTATATTTTCTTGGTGATGGTATTTTGGACGTGTTATAAGAATGAGATAAACGGGACCGTGGGCCAACACAATTGTGGGGTAAACCACATTGCATCAAGAGGGCGCTGTCACGATAGCTGCGGCCCAAGATGTCTCGTCAATTTTACCGTTTTTTTGACATATCTTATTGTTGAAAGTATTGTCCGTGCAGGAAAACTACATATGGAGTCCTCATATGTGTGCTCGAGGAGGGGAATTTGACTCTTGCGATTTGGCTTATGTGAGTACTGTATTTAGTGAACTCTGCCATTACACTGCTAGGAGCAGTGCATGAACTGGCACTGATTATGTAACAACTCGATTAGCGACCACTACATTGTCGTATTCCAGAGACCAACTACTTTCAAATCCTACATTGTGTCTGATGAAATTGCTCGTAGAATAACGGATCTTGGCATTGGGAAGCGCAGGAGGGGCCGTCGAGCTGGTAGGTATGTTCGTAAACATATTCGAATTATACAAACTCAAGATCGTGGAACTAAACAAATTTATGACCATGGCGGTATTATTGCATCTAATCTTGCGCATAATGAACCTGGCTGCAAATAACATTTGGATATTCATTGCTGGAATGCGCAGTCTGTGTGTAACAAGACTACAACTATCCATGATTACTTATTGGACAAAGATGTTGATGTGTTGATCATAACTGAAACATGGCTCCGTGAAGAAGATCCGGTTATAATTCATGAGTTTACACCAGCTGGTTATACATGCTTCAACTGCCCAAGACCTGGGAATAGGTGTGGTGGGATCGTCATTATCTGCAAATCCAGTTTGAGACTCGTGTTGACTCCTGTCGGTATGGACACTGTCACATTTGAACATATTGCTGTAACTGACAACTCAAAAACACTTCGTTTAATTGGAATCTACCGGCCCCCACCATCTAGGAAGAATAGTTTTACACACCGTCAATTTAATGAGGAGTTTGATGATTTTCTTAGCCTACTTTCCACTCGTCCAGGAAGTCCACTTCTGATGGGTGACATGAATGTCCACATACATGACCCATCTAAACCTGAAGTTTCAAGGTACCTTTCATCTCTTGCAGAACATGATTTGAAACAATACGTAAGTGATCCTACTCATAAATACGGTAACATTTTGGATCACGTTATTGCTCGTCCTGGGGATGGTCTTCTGTTATCACCAACTTCCTGCATTGTGTCACCGTGTAGGTATGGATCTGATCATCATATGATCCAATGCAGTGTGAACCGATCCAAACCTCCTCCTGAAAGAAGGGTGTTTTCTTCTAGATCATTCAAAGATTTAGATTTAAATGCTTTTACATCTGATCTAGCAAAGGCGACGCAACATATTGTTTCAATTGAAGATCCAAACACCCAAGCAGTACTCTACAACAGCTCGATAAGTGAGGTTCTTAACAATCATTGCCCGGAAAAATTGCGTTCTCAGAGTCTGATAAGTAATCCTAAATGGTATACAGATGACGTCAGAGATGCTAGACGAGCTCGAAGAAGACTTGAACGCAGGTGGAGAAAGACTAAATCCAACAATGATCGGGATGAATATCTTGCTCATAACTCTAGAGTGAATCAATTAATTCTGGATAGTAAGACTGTTTATTTTCTAGAAACTCTAAAAAACGCTAATGCTAATACCATGTATAGAACTGTTAAAATGCTTCTTAACTCATCTACTCGTAAATACCCAGCTTGCAGTTCTAACCGGATTCTCAGTAATACTTTTGCTCGCTATTTCAGTGACAAAGTTTCTACCATTAGGTCTGAGCTTGATGAACCGCTTGCTGAAAATGCAGGTGTCATTGCAAGTAATGTAACAGTTTCTAATATCTCTGTCTGTATGAATAATGATACTTATGTAAGACAAACAAATGAAATGTCTACTGTTAAAATCGGGATGTGCATTAACTTTAGTGATGCTACGAACCATGGTCAGGTGTTAGACAGTTCTGATGCCGTGAGTGAAGATGAGGTTAGAAAATATATTTCTAAGCTACCTAATAAGACCAGTCCTCTTGACCCAATTCCTACTTGGTTATTGAAAAATTGTATTGATACTTTGTTGCCAATAATTACTTCCATAATTAATAGTTCCTTTAGAGTTGGTTTGTTTCCTTCTACTGTCCGTCAAGCAGTTATTACACCTATAATTAAAAAACCCTCTCTCAATCCAGATTGACTCAGTAATTACCGTCCTGTGTCTAATCTTCCCACGCTGGGTAAGATCATGGAGTACCCTGCTGTATCTAGATTTAATACTCATCTTCAGAATAACAATCTCACTGAAACCAGTCGGCTTATAAAGCCTGTCACAGTACAGAAACAGCTCTCCTTAGGGTAAAGAATGACATGCTCAACGAACTTGATAAGGGTAAATCAGTTATGCTTGTTCTTTTGGATCTTTCCTCTGCATTCGATACAACTGATCATGATATTCTGGTTGATCGAATGCGGAGGGAATATGGTGTAACTGGGTCTGCCAAAAATTGGTTCAACAGTTACCTTAGAAATCGTACAAGTAGGGTTTGTGTACTCGGTGACTATTCTGAAAATTATCCATTACATTTTGGCATTCCACAGGGCTCAGTTGCAGGCCCGCCGATCTTCACTACGTATGCTCAACCACTTGCGAACATCATCAGGCGTTTTGATGTATCTTATCATATTTATTCTGATGATACGCAGCTGTACACCAGTTTCAATCCTGAGGCAGACAGAGCGTCAGCAAAGCTTAGAATGACCAACTGCATTACTGAAATAAGATCTGTCTTGGATGCTTGCGAACAGGTTGAAACTTAATGAAACGAAAACAGAGCTATTCCTGATTGCATCAACTAGGCATGCTGATGCTCTGTCTGACTTTGATTTGAGGATCGGTGGGTCTGTGATTTCCCCCTCAGCTTCTGTCAAGAATCTTGGCATTGTCCTTGACAATAGTTTGTCAATGAAAAAACACATTTAGCTCTTTGTGTAGAAGTGTGAATTTTCATTTGCGTAATCTGAGTAGATTTCGTCGTTATATTGATCAGTCCACTTGTGCTCATGCAGTAAGATCTTTGATCCTTTCACGGCTGGATTATGGCAACTCTCTGCTTGGTGGCTTGTCTGTCACTGATGTTCAGCGTCTTCAAATACTGCAAAATCGCGCTGTGCGTCTCATTTACCAGGTCAGCAAGCGCACAAGTGCGACCCCTCTTCTTCTGAGTTGCATTTGTGACAGGGCTGGATAATAATCATTTTTAAATGTCCATTGTTGAGGGTAACAGAGAGAAGATTACAATACATTAATTGGTATAACCCCTATATAACCATTTTCTTATTTTAGCTTCCCCCCCCCTATAAAACCATTTTCTTATTTTAGCTTCCCCCCCCCCGGATAACCACTTTCTCTTTTTAGCCCCCTCTGGTAAAGTAACACCTTGATGCACTCTCTAAATAGAACTTTCTAGACCAACAAAACATGTGCTAAGACTTTCCTAATGCAAGCCACACACTCAGTATGCAGACCGGCAGTAAAGAGTGAACACCACACAAAGTTCTGCTCTTGCTTCAATTTCATCTGCCCCTTGTTTGGTCTGTTGTGGAATTGGTTTTCAAAGCTATTGTGATTTAGTTTGTAACTCACTTTGATACTGTGTTGGTTTTTTTTGTTTAGGTTTTCATATTTTGGGTTTTTTATTACTAGCCTATCCTACAGTTAAAATCTGCTGGGTTTATATTAGTTTGTGATTCAATTCAAGGCCACGGTTTATTTCAACATTGTCACTCAGGGAGGACAGTCAACTCATTAGTTTTCACAAGTGTTCTTGATCTGATTTTTAGTATTTGGTGAAAACAGAGATATAAATTGTTGAATCTATCTTAAGAAGGCTTTCCAGTTAAACTTATTGTAATTGTTTGGTTTCTTCTCCATATTTCTATGTGAGTTTTTGAGTGGACCAAATAAATACAATTTTTCCTTGTTCCTTAAAGTCAGTGGTCATTGTTTCTTTTTTTTATCAAATTGCCTCGCTCGATCTTAGATTTACACTTCTCATTGCAAGCGAGTTCCCCAAAGCGTTTATTATCAGAAATTCAATTTTATTTAATAAATCTCCAAGTGTTCCATTTTTCCAGGTTACATTTTTTTGGTGGAGAATCCGGGTAGGATAACTGTTCTTTAGGAACTATAACTGTTCTTTAGGAACTGAGCTAGGCAATTTTGTTTACTACGCACACTTTAGAAAAAAAAGGGAAAAAAACAACACAGTTTTCAGAGTTTGGGAAGCAATTGAATTCAATGGCGGCGACACCAAGTCCACCGAAGCTCTCCTTCAATCCATTCATGGCTCAATTCACCCTGCCTGATGAAGTAACGCCATCCCCCGTGCTTGGACAACATCCCACTGCTGTCATCGGGGACCTCCACTCAACCCCTAAACATCAGGCTGCCACAGTCTCACCTCTCCTTCATCCATCCAACATATTAGAGATGTGTGACTTTGATCCATCGCCCACCCGATGTCAGCCACCCGCAGAAACCCCACAGATACAGAGCGCCATAACCACTCATCAGGTGAAAGGAGTAGTTACTTTCACGGGAAAAGAGAAGGGCCCCAAAGTGGAAGACTGGCTACGTGACATGCAGTACGTCTTGGAGTCCAAGGGCAGGATGACAGATCGGGCCCAGCTGCACGACATAGTACGCCATACCTCTGGACGAGCTCGAGACGTCATCCTAAATCTTGAGAGCCGGACCCCAACGAGAGTAACTGCTGAAATGGCGTTTGCCGAGCTAGTTGAAGAGTTCGGTGAGGATACAGTTGCAAACTCGCCCATAACAAGATTCTATAGCCGAACCCAGAAGTCTGGAGAAACAGCTAGCGACTTTGCAATTACCTTAGAGGCTCTCCTTCGGCGTGTCGAGGTCACCTGCACTCACAATGGTCGGCAGGACGCTGTTTTTGGGGACAACCGGGACAGCATGTTGGCTACCCAGTTCATGGCCGGACTTCGGGACCGGCGTCTCCATCAAAGGTTGGCCCCAATGCGGCCCCGTTCAATGAGGTTTAAAGATATCCGGCAGGAACTGCGGGTGATTGCAGAGGACAACCTCATGGAAGCCGAGGTAAGGGCGAGACACCCCCTAAACATGATGGCCCAGCACATCCCGGATAAGTCATCTAGCCTTAAACCACACCCCGAGCCAAAGGACAACAACACAACCTCACCAATTTTGGCCCTCACGGAACTTGTCAAGCAACAGGCCCTCACCCTAAATCAAGTGCTGGACCACCAGATGAGACTTGGTCAGCGAGTTGGGAAGCTAGAGCAGGATCCTGGTTTTGGACCTCGTCAGGGCCCCATCCATCGCAGCCGCAGAGGCAAGCCCCGCCCCAACAGAAGGCTGGTTGTTTCAACTGTGGGGAACTTGGTCATTTCGCCCGTCGCTGTCCATACAACAATCTTCGTCAACAGCCCCGTTTTCAGCAGACCTCTGGTGCCCCAAGCTATAACCATCATTTAAACTAGGAAAAACCTCTGATGCTGGGCAGTCATTGGGTTGTTCTAGTTTACACAAGAGCCCTTTGGAGAACAATAGAAATGGAAAGAGCCCCCAGGAGAAAGAGCGAGGAGAAAGTCTAGTTGGTCCAGTAAGCCGTGTACAAGTTGCGATTTCTGGCAGGAAGTGTTCAGTCCATCTAGATACGGGATCACAAGTCAGCACCGTTACAGACGAATTCGTGGCCAGGCATCCTCTCCTTAGAACACATTCACTGCATAAAACAGATGTCACCATCCAGGGTGCAGGAGGTCAACCTGTACCCCACAAAGGGGTAATCTTCGTCGACATGACTGTCCTTGGACGCACAATACCGAGGGTGCCAGTGTTTATTGTACCGACGACAGAGTTCCGCAGAAAGATTCCTGGGCTGTTGGGCACAAATGTGCTGAGGGCAAGTCGGGACGCTCTCCATGAGAAACACGGCAGGCAGTTCCTTTCCAGGGTAAAAGAAGCGTCCGAGACATGGTATTCAGCACTTCAATGGATCAATGAAGACGGTGGTGATGTCGTTAAGAAGAATGGCGAGTTCTGTGCATTGCGGTTTAAAGGCCGTAAACCCTTCGTCGTGAAGGCTGGCACAGAGACTGACATCCCCACTGAAACCCCAAGTTTCCTTCGAGACAGATTCTTTGAAGCTTTGGTTGAAGATGCCCGATCCCCACCAGCCGGAGGTGCCCTTGTAGTTGGCAGAACATTTGTACGAGTAGAGAATTGATGGGTCCCTGTCAGAGTTGTGAATATGTCCTATCGTGATGTCGTGGTTCGTCGTAACACCCGTCTAGCAAGACTGACCATGGGTAGAGTAATCTCTTCATCAGTGAGTGACCCCCCAGGAGATTTGGTAACCTGTTGTGAGACATCCACAAATATGCCCCAACTTGATGACACCATTGATGTTGACTTTGGCTCTCTTTCACCAGAAGATAGACCACGTGTGGCCTCCTTAATTCAGGAAAACAAGGACGTATTTTCACAACACTCGCAAGATATTGGATTCACCCAGACGATAGAGCACAACATTCCATATTCCTCCGGCGCAGTATCAGGACGTGAGACGACATATTGCAGACCTCCAGCAGTCAGGCATCATCAAACCCAGCCAAAGCCCTTTTGCTTCACCGATTGTCATAGTCCTGAAGAAAGATGGCACCATCCGACTGTGCGTGGACTACAGGAGATTAAATTCAAAGACAGTTCGTGATGCGTTTCCCCTCCCGCGTATTGATGAGGCGTTAGATGCATTGGGAAAGGCAAAGTATTTCTCATGTCTTGATCTGACTTCTGGATACCATCAAGTGAAGATGTCCGAGGTGGACCAGCCAAAGACAGCATTTACATCACCAATGGGTCTTTTCGAGTTCACTCGCATGCCATTTGGTTTAGTCAATGCCCCAGCAACGTTTCAACGCCTGATGACTACTGTGTTTGGTGACATGAATTTCGAGAGCGTGTTGACTTATCTTGACGACATAATCGTTTTCAGCACTACTTTAGAGGAGCATGTCAAACGTCTCGGCCAGGTGTTCAACAGACTAAGGGAGAATGGGTTGAAGTTGAAGCCCTCCAAGTGCCACCTGTTCCAGTCCAGTGTCCACTACCTCGGTCATGTAGTGTCTGGAGAGGGCATCACAACCGACCCAGCGAAGATTTCGGCCGTTAAGGACTGGCCAGTTCCTAAGTGTAAGAAGGATGTCAGGAGCTTTTTAGGGATAACTGGTTACTACCGGAGATTCATTCACCAGTACGCCAAGATAGCAGGTCCTCTTTTTGCGTTGACAGGAGGAAAGAGAGGAGTTAAGGACCCGTGTTTCATCTGGACAACAGAATGCCAAACTGCCTTCACTAAGCTCATCGACAGCCTGACGTCGGCACCCATCTTGGCCTACCCAGACTACAGCGAACCATTTATTCTGCAGACTGATGCATCCCTGGATGGTTTGGGGGGCCGTGCTCGTCCAAAATCACAGCGGCAAGGAGCGAGTCATTGCCTATGCCAGCCGTAGTCTTTCTTCAGCTGAAACCAGGTACCCAATTCACAAGCTTGAATTCCGAGCTCTCCACTGGGCACTTTCTACCAAGTTCCGGGACTACCTCTACGGAAATAGAGTCACAACAGTAACCGACAATAACCCCCTGACGTATGTTCTTGACAAAGCTAAGCTGGATGCAACTTGTCAGCGCTGGGTGAGTGACATCGCTGTGTTTGACCTAGACATCATATATCGGCCAGGCAAGAACAACACAAATGCGGATGCTTTGTCGAGAATGACTCATGATGAGGTGGTACACACTTTAGATTTGACAGAGCAAACAGCCGTTACGAGTACTAAACCAGAAGTTGTACAGGTTGAAGTTCACACGCTAGTAGATCGATCTGAAAAGTCAGAAAGCTCAGGAGAGATCACAGGAGACCAAAAGGAGCCGGGAAGCTGTGGAACTCCCTGTGTGCAAGGTAGAAATCTCCTTCAAGCCCAACTGGATGATCCAGACATAACTCGTGTGGTTCAGTTGAAAGTGCAGAGGCAAAGTAGACTTAGCAAGAGGCAAACCACAAAGGAGTCCGCTGTTGTTCAACGGTTACTTAGAGCCTGGGATTCTCTCAGTGTTCATGACGGACTGTTATTCTACCGTAAGGAGGGTGAAAACCAAGTCCAGAATCTGCTCGTTCTTCCTCAAGCTATGAGATTGCAAGTGCTTGCTCACCTACATGATGATATGGGTCATCTTGGATTTGAAAAGGTTCTCCAACAGGTCAAGGACCGGTACTTCTGGCCAGGCATGTACACTGAGGTAAAGGTCTACATTCAAAAGTGCAAGAGGTGCACTCTCCGGAAAACCCCTGACACCAAGCGCCAGGCAGCCATGGAGAGTATCAGAACGACCCACCCCCTTGAGTTTTTGTGCCTAGACTTCTTGTCCCTAGAGAGATCAAAAGGAGGGTATGAGCATATATTGGTCGTCACAGATCATTTTACTCGATATGCACAGGCGTACCCAACTAGAGACGGAAGAGCGACTACTGTGGCAAGAGTCCTTTGGGAGAAGTTCATAGTGCATTATGGGATTCCAGAGCGGTTGCATTCTGACCAAGGGAGATGTTTTGACTCACTGGTAATTAAAAAAAATTCAAGAGCTGTGTAGCCTCCTGGGGGTGAAGAAGACCAAGACCACTCCGTACCACCCTCAAGGGAATGGAATGACAGAACGTTATAACCGCACTTTACTCTCTATGTTAGGAACCCTGGAACCAGACCAGAAGTCAACTTGGGCAACACACCTTGGAGCGCTCACACATGCTTACAATTGCAGCAAGCATGAATCAACTGGCCGATCCCCTTTCCACCTGATGTTCGGAAGAAAACCTAAGATACTCGTCGACCTACTTGTTCCAGTTTCAACGCCAGCAGTTACAGAAGCCAATGACTATCCATCCTATGTCAGACATCTCAGAAGACACATGCGGAGAGTCTACCTCGACGTTTAGGAAACGCAGAGAAGTCTAGGGCGAAACAAAAGGCCGGCTATGACAAGAAGGTCCATGAGAGCATCCTTCAGCCAGGTGACAGAGTACTCGTGGCCAATAAGTCTGTGCGTGGGAAGTGTAAGCTGAAGGACCGATGGGAAGCAATCCCTTTGTTTGTAGTCCGGAAACTGCAAGGTATCCCATCTTATGTAGTTCGGAAAGCTGGTACATCCTCCGTGAGAACGCTACATCGCAACATGCTGATGTTGTGCCCGTTTGATGTCACTCCTTCTGAAGCATCCAGTTCTGGACGAGACACAGCTCAACCATTACCAGTAGAACATGCTTCTTTAGACGAGAGTTCGGGTGTGGTCCTACCACCAGATGATTTCCAAGACACCGATGAGCAGCAATCACACACAACAGAAGGTTTCCACCCAGACGAGAGCAGCGGACCGGATGATATCCCACAAGTGGATTCACAAGGAGGAGTCCACCAGGAGACTACAAGTTGCCAAGACGTTTCGACCCCTCCGGCTACTGAAGACTCACTTGTAGAGGATTCTTCTTCGTCAGACGGTGAACTACCAGCACGCCAATTACGTAGGTCCATTAGGCCTCCCAAGCGATTTGGGGACTGCCTGTAAATCTTCATCGTTTTAAATGTCCGTTGTTGGGACATTAGAACCTCAGCAGAGCAGTTTGGAGGTGATTTCTGCATCTGAAGAATTCCAAGACCCTCAGGATGTCATTAACAGTGCCAATGAACAAACTCTAGCAACTGGGTGTAGCAGTCATTATACCCCTCTTCTTCAGACTCGTCCATCAATGACCCTTGAGACCTGAGGAGGAACACCCAGTCTATCGTCCAAAGTTCGGAGAATGGAACTAATGATATTTTAATTTGTTTTAAAGTTCTTGTTACATAATTTCAGATACGTTAGTGCAGTTGGGGAGATCATGCTCATTAGGCCTACTATGTTTCTCAAGTAAGACATTGTTGAGGACAACAATGATTTTAGCTGGGGTGAGTGTGACAGGGCTACATAATAATCATTTTTAAATGTCCATTGTTGAGGGTAACAGAGAGAAGATTACAATACATTAATTGGTATAACCCCTATATAACCATTTTCTTATTTTAGCTTCCCCCCCCCCCCCCTATAAAACCATTTTCTTATTTTAGCTTTCCCCCCCCCCGGATAACCACTTTCTCTTTTTAGCCCCCTCTGGTAAAGTAACACCTTGATGCACTCTCTAAATAGAACTTTCTAGACCAACAAAACATGTGCTAAGACTTTCCTAATGCAAGCCACACACTCAGTATGCAGACCGGCAGTAAAGAGTGAACACCACACAAAGTTCTGCTCTTGCTTCAATTTCATCTGCCCCTTGCTTGGTCTGTTGTGGAATTGGTTTTCAAAGCTATTGTGATTTAGTTTGTAACTCACTTTGATACTGTGTTGGTTTTTTTTGTTTAGGTTTTCATATTTTGGGTTTTTTATTACTAGCCTATCCTACAGTTAAAATCTGCTGGGTTTATATTAGTTTGTGATTCAATTCAAGGCCACGGTTTATTTCAACATTGTCACTCAGGGAGGACAGTCAACTCATTAGTTTTCACAAGTGTTCTTGATCTGATTTTTAGTAATTTGTGAAAACAGAGATATAAATTGTTGAATCTATCTTAAGAAGGCTTTCCAGTTAAACTTATTGTAATTGTTTGGTTTCTTCTCCATATTTCTATGTGAGTTTTTGAGTGGACCAAATAAATACAATTTTTCCTTGTTCCTTAAAGTCAGTGGTCATTGTTTCTTTTTTTTTATCAAATTGCTTCGCGTTCTTACCCTCGCTCGATCTTAGATTTACACTTCTCATTGCAAGCGAGTTCCCCAAAGCGTTTATTATCAGAAATTCAATTTTATTTAATAAATCTCCAAGTGTTCCATTTTTCCAGGTTACACATTGGTTGCCAGTCCAGCAGAGGATTGATTTTAAGATTTTAGTGCATGTGTACAATAGTGTCTATGGTACTTCACCTATTACAAGAGCTTTTTAATAAATACAACTCTGGTCGCAACTCTGATCAACCGATGATCACACACGACTTGCAATACCGTCAACCAAAAGATCTTTCGGGGACAAGTCTATTTCTGTTTCAGGGTCCAGACTTTGGAACAGTCTCCCTGTAAACCTTCGTAATGCCCCTAGTGTAAAAATGTTTAAGAAGTTTTTAAAAAACTTTCCTTTTTCCAAAGGAATTTTAATGTTGCTGGTTTATTTTATTTTTTCTTTGCAAAGCTTTTCCCATAGGTTTTCATATGTTACAAATTTTTAATATTCTTCTAATGTGCTGTTTCTTGTGCTTTTTATGTGTGTGCATAAATTTGCTTTCTATTGTATTTAATTTCAATTTTTATTGTAAAGCGCATTGGTCTATTTTGGAAATGCGCTATATAAATCTTTTTGATAATAATAATAATAATAAACCCATCTGATACTGAACCTGAACGTACAATAATAAAAGTCACGATGAAATACCGAATAAATTTAACGCCTATCATTGACGCCTATAAACACGTAGAAGAAGTGGGCAAAACGCCAGTTGTGAAGCCCTTCATTTACAATGAAATAATTGTAGCAATTGTTTTGAATTTGTTCGAGACTACATGAAATTATTTTTGTTAAGTTTTTAAAAGTGATAACCACGGATTAAAAGACGAATTGACTTACCTGTCCTTACGTATGGTTGACCATGATCAGAATGCACAAACGAATTGTGGATTTAAATACGATAAATCTTCTGCTGAAGTTCTCTACATTTACTTCCTTGTCATGTGACGCCGCATTGTACCTCCTCACCACAAATGGGACACAATGGCTGACACAGTTCACCCAAAGTGCTTGTGGTGTTTCTTTGTGTAAAAAGCCACCATTAGATTCTAGTTCAAAAGCTCATTTATTACGTGCTAGACCAAACCCGACTTAAATGATCTAAAGGAAATGTTTTTTTTCTTGACCCTCTAGAGGTTTTACAATCAGTGAATTTACAATGAAACTAATAACTGATGTTCGAACATCAGTTATTAGTTTCATTGTAAATTCACTGATGTTCGAACATCAGTTATTAGTTTCATTGTAAATTCACTGATTGTAAAACCTCTAGAGGGACAAGAAAAAACATTTCCTTTAGATCATTTAAACTTATAATTTGTATGTCAATAGGAGACTTTCCAACGCTAGGCGGCAGCAGATATACCGGGTAAATTTCCATTGTTTACGTAGTTCTGAACATGCGCATAATTCTGAGAACAATGGATTTACCCGGTAAGTCTGCTGCCCTCTATCGTCCCAGAAAGTCTCCCATTGCAGCCATCAAAATAAACACGTAATTGTTTCATTGTAAATGGTAATAAAACAGAGGATGCATCGTGATCCTAATCACTGTAGAACTCAGGCTTGGGGAAACATCTGAACAACGTGCCTGTTATGTGAACCTGAAACACCAGGGTTAGTCGCTACTCTATCATTATGTCAAGTGTTCTGTTTTTTGTTTTGTTTTTACTCTAAGCTGATAAATTGTGCACTTTACATTAAAACCATGGAACTTATAGCCTATGGTTATGTAGAGAAGGCAAAACTGATACACCTTCCAAGTGTAGAGAGCTGGATACTCAGTGTTAATTGCCCCCCCCCCCCCTTTTAATTTTGTAATAGAACTTTGACCCTACCTTTAGAATTAATAGATCAGTCCAAGATTGCCACATCAGCAGAAATACTCTGGACAGGATGTTGGTCTGGTCATTCTTATACTAGTGATGACCAGTAACAGACATTAAAGGAGTTTCTTCTAGATATATATCGTGACAGTGGTTTTCCGTTATTCTTTACAGGTATGTCGATTTTATATTTCTTTATTAATTCCATTGTGCTTTTTAATAGAACTATCTAGATCATTGAACTTCATTATTTGATTTGTGTTATGAACTTGATCAAGACAATGTCACTTGAAGACAGTTGGGAGTTTTCACTCCAAGATTACAAGATCAAGAAAGGATTTGTTTCAGACTTGGAAGACAGTTGAAATGTAGTTTAGAGTTTCCTTTGTTCAGTCATAATGGACAGTGATAATGATTTGATTTAGATGAAGTGAAATTGCTTTCTTTAAATACTGCTTGGACTTTATTTAGTATTACATCTTCAGTAAAGTAAGTACATAGGTTAAAGATTGACAAGTACTTAATGTTTTGATAATGGTTGATGTAACGTGATTCTTATACCAGTGATGACCAGTAACATACATTAAAGGAGTTTCTTCTAGATATATATCGTGACAGTGGTTTTCCATTATTCTTTACAGTGGTCATCAACCCGATTTTAATGTGCTCCGTTTAGATTGCCAGTTTGGTAGTTTGGCGGGTGCAACAGTTAAACACAATACAAACATTTGTTTTCTGTCCAGGGACCACCAGAATTTGCACCTCGTATGGCGGTCATCTTGGATTTCAAAATGACTGACATTTTAGACATGTTTTGCTCCTTAACTAGTTATACAGATATCGAGACAGTTGAAATGCATAAACCTACATTTAAGGGGTGTGACAAAATGTTTCAAACATAAGTAGCGGTTATCTTGAAATCCTAGAAGTGACCGCCAGCGCCAGACTATTTTGCTAAATTTCTCAATAAGTAAAGTAAAGGCGTCAATACAGTTTTAACACCTATAGGAAACAAGTGCCACGACCGAGACTCGAACACATACTCTGCAATAAGAAACACCAAAGCTTGTGAGTATGGTTGGCGGTCGCTCGGTTATGTTTATGTATGAACCTGCAAAATAGAAACTGTAATTCATAAATACCTCAGACACAGTTTCGCTATTCCTATTCGTGGAGAGCGCGTCACGTGGGTGTGTATAAACCTTTGTTTATGACCGGTAAAAAGTGTTAATTCATGGGCGTGACACGCGACCTTGCACCTGTTCTTATGAGACAGTTGTTTCTTCATTCCTATTGGTCGAGAGCAACGGCTAAACAGTTGTGCCACATCACACGATACGCGCGACGCGCACAGCATTCCCGTATAAGGAGTTGTTTACCCGAGGGCGGCGGAGGGCTTTACCATTTCATAGCTGGAGGGGTGTTGTGTTGAAAGAAATAATTGAACAATTATAGTTTTTGCATTTATTTTACTATTTGACCAAAAAGTGATGATGTTTTTTACCGAAAAGGTATTTATGAATGGGAATCAAAGTGTGTTGAATCGGTTTTCAACTACTGGTTTAAACCTGCCGAGGCCTGGTTCTTAATAATTTACCTCGACTTCGTCTTGGTAAAATTATCAAGAACCAGGCCTCGTTGGGATTAAACCACTCGTTGAAAACCTCGTCACCACACATTGATTCCCTTGTTGTACTAAAACGGAACCATCGCGATGCATCGCAATGCATCGGCTTAATTGATGAAGTGTTTAAGAATAAATGAATTTACTCTTCCAAAACCAACGATTAACCCTTTAAATGATAATGCTTCATTTGTGATTCCGAATAAACATGAAAATATCGAAATCAACAATGGCTAAAACCAGTTTAATCGCTACCTTTGCCTCCTTGTGTCACTCTTTTGAACTGCCGAACACTTATCATCTACGATTGAACCAACCTTTGAAACGATACAAAAAGATACCATAGCCCTTCATGTTATCATCCAAAAGCTAAACTGAAAGTGGCCTGTTCAGTGTGATTGTGTTAAACGACTGTTGTTTTTTATCGTGAAGGGTTGATAAGAATTGGTTTGGATTCACTATTTACGTATAACGGTACACATGGTCCCATGTTTCACTATGATGCGTCATAACGGGTAGATGTAGGAATCATGAATAAGAACAAGAGGTTTCCTCACCCAAGGATGGAATGTGCAGTCAAATTTTAAACACTCAGATTTCGTAATAGAAAATACTGGAATTATTGTTGTTGTTTTTCAATTGACAACAAAACGAGTGACAAGAGTGACAAAAGCTGGAGTGAAGAGAAAATTATAATTATTTGTTTGAGTTATAATAAACGCCCTTTAACCGATCAAATTGGTCTTGCGATCGATCCACTCGCCTCCAGGTCCCAGTTCGAATCCGGGGCGGGGTTGACAAATTTTCAACTATACAATTAATGAAGTTAATGGAGTTGGTCCAGAGGAATACTCGCTCGCCTCCGGAGTCGGAGGTCCCTGGTTGGAATCCGGGAAGGGGTTGAACAAAAATAATGTTTTTACAAGTCAGATTTCAAAAAGTGATTGGCGATCTCTAAAATGAAGCAAGCATCCTGGCAAGGAAGTATCTTGTCTCGTGCAAACAGTTACTGTCACCAATGCAAAGATCTCCCAGAAGGCAGATGAGAAGATTGCCGAGGAGGTTGCAAGGATCAGAGAGGAAGAGAACAAACTGATGGTAGAATTAGCCCAGACATATATAGACAAAGCCACACAAATATAAACTGCACTAACCACAAATAACAATGAAATTACAATAATAAATAATCTCAACTCAAATAAAATCAACTCATGGAATAAGTGAACTTTGAAAAATGTTTGTCTCATTGAAAAAAAATTGTTACAAGACCTCAAAGACTGCACAGAGACACAACTCAAACAATAAGTGCCACGAGAACTTTCTTACATTGTCTTCGGACTTTGAAGATGGTCCGATATCGTTTTGGAGACTGAGAATAAAATAACAGAACAATAAAGAAAAACATTTCACAAGACTCGGGAAAGTACTGAGTGTACAGTGCTAACACACATCGGTGTATGGGTAAAAACCAAAAGTAATATTCTTTATCCCCGATGCAAATTTAACATCTATTATATAGAAATAGCTGCTTCATTAACATAATGCAACAGGCCTTGACGTATCTTTTCGACAGATCCGGCAGAGCAACAACAACTCCTAGTTTGGTCATGATCGCTTGATTGGCATCATCGGTTTAAAAACCCTTGCAACACATGACGCCATTTGAGCTGGTTAACACAAGGTCACTCATTAGACCATCCTGTGTGCAAAGTCATTTAAGATGGGGGCGAGTATAGTTGATGTCAGGAGAATAAAACTTGCAATTCAAACATATAGTCAACTGTTTGACAAAAACCAAGAAAAAGACATTGAGAAAACATTCTGCAAAATGTTTTACTTTGAATTCGTTATTTTCTTCTAATCTAAATTGTCATACTACACCACAACTTTTATATGCAGACTCAAAATCATAATAAGTCAAGGTCTTTTTTCAAACTCTATTTTTATAATACTCTTATTGTTATAATATTTATGTATTTTATATTTATTAAATTATGGCTTTTATATTTGATTCCTCTGCGCCGTTTCTTTGTGTGACTCGATGCGGTCGTGTTTTTATTGACAATTTAGGGATCAAAATGTTGGTGACCAAACTGCTAGGTGTTGTTGGACACCTACCGGAGGGACACCTACCGGAGGGACACCTACCGGAGGGACACCTACCGGAGGGACACCTACCGGAGGGACACCTACCGGAGGGACACCTACCGGAGGGACACCTACCGGAGGGACACCTACCGGAGCGACACCTACCGGAGGGACACCTACCGGAGCGACACCTACCGGAGGGACACCTACCGGAGCGACACCTACCGGAGGGACACCTACCGGAGGGACACCTACCGGAGGGACACCTACCGGAGGGACACCTACCGGAGCGACACCTACCGGAGCGACACCTACCGGAGCGACACCTACCGGAGCGACACCTACCGGAGCGACACCTACCGGAGGGACACCTACCGGAGGGACACCTACCGGAGGGACACCTACCGGAGCGACACCTACCGGAGGGACACCTACCGGAGGGACACCTACCGGAGGGTCACCGCGATGCCCCCCTACTTGGAGCTAGTGGCAAGACAAATGCTACAAGGAGCATGATACCAACGCTACATGGGAAGAGGGCAAGCAGATTTGTGTTGAGTTGGGTGGGGTGATGGTTGTCCCTCAATCCGAAGAAGAGTTACAACACCTCGTCAACATGAGCAGTGACCAATGGTTCTGGATTGATTGCAACGACCTTGAAGTTGAAGGTTTGTACACAATTCTAGAAATGATGTTCAATACATTATAGTATTTATTAGCATTGTAGTTATGATAAACACACGGACAAACAGTCCATGACAACGCTAATCGTTGTTCTATTTGCTTTTTCTAAAACATTATAATGGAAAGGTATGGTGTGTTTATTGAAAAGAGGGTGAAAACTTGAATCTATTCCAGAACAAAAACAGTATGTATACTTTCCATACGATCACGCTCCAAACAGTCGATGTAATTAGACTTTTCATTTCTGATTGACTTTGTTTAGGTACCTGGGTGTGTCATGATGGTGAGGGTACTTTTGACGAGCAGACAAGAGATGGGAAGATGGTCAGCCAAATAGTGTCGGCGGCAATGAAAACTGCGCTGCTGGTCGTACTTGAGGCTGGTTCGATATTCCTTGTGATCACGAAGACCCAGTGATGTTAATCTGCCAGCGCCCCGTATCAACAGCACTGTAGCTCCTGTGAAAGATCACTCATTATTCTGAACTTAGTAGTTGTTACGAACATCAAAGAAGCACATCGCCTATACAGAACTTGGCCTGGTTCGATAGGATTGGCAAGATTTGTGAACATTCTTATAATCGTTAGAAGTTAAGTATATACCAGTAATCAGACATGCCCGATTGACATGGTCTATTACTATACAAGTATCGACTACTTCGAGTGCTATGGTGAAAACTACTTCTCCAGAGGTGATCTCCAGAGCGTTCTATTTTCCCGAGGCGCAACCGTGGAAAAATGGAACGGTCCGGAATTTGAGTTTTGACCATAGCACGTGTATAAAAGCAGTCAATTTTGTTTTATAACATCCTAATACACGTGACGTTCGTACGCGCGTTTCAGATACACAGATGCACATCTGCTTGGTTCGAGTTGGGTAAAAAAGACGTCTGGGTACCGCACGCGCAATGTACTAAATTTAGTATAGACATACATGACTGCTATGAGAGACACAGTTTAAGTTATAGGCCAAATGTGATGTCAAAACCATGAATATGCCCGAAGCCAAGCTGAGGGCAAAGTCATGGTTTGGCATCACCGAGGGCTTATTATTTTACTTGTGCCCCGATTATTAAGCAGGCAATAATTAATCAACAGACCCTGACTACTGTGACACGGAACGCTAGTCGTACAAAACAAAACAGTACACATGAGCGACCTGTATGCGACCGTTATTTTCAGGGCGGGCACGGTTAACTATGACGTCATCTTGACGAAAAAAGGGGGGCCATCTATTTCAATTACTTTAATTTTTAACCAATCAGATTAGAGGATTCCATGTATGAGGTATATTATCTTTACTATTGCGTGGCAAACGACTTTTACACGGCCGCCGGTTTTCTTGGAAAACTAAGACATATCATTAGTGACGCACACTAAACCCACGAAAATGCAGAAAAGGTCTTTATGATTATTGGACTCGAAATCTCCAGTTAGAAGACACTTTCTACATATTCATGTGCACCAGAATACTGCAGTTTTATAGTGTAAAGACTCAAAGTAATATACTTGTTCTCCTACAATTGTCAAACTGTCTCTTCAACAATTTTCCATAAGAGTATACATGGCTGCAGTATAGACGATGCATTGGACCTCTGACGTCACACGAAAACCACAACATGCTTCGCGCGCATACCGCCGGGCAAAACCTTTGTGTTTTGGTAGCCAGCTAGAAAGGGTATCACAATTTCTTGATTTGTGTAATTCATAATCATAGACGTCAAACCAATGTTTGTATGAGAGAGATTGGCTGTTGCCAGCTTGGTGTTTATATCCCCTTGTGGGGGTTTGCCGAGTTCCCTTGATGGGAAGATCATCTAAACAAACAAACAAACAAACAAACTGTTTTCAGAAGCAAAACCTCAGATTTCTTGGGTTTTTTTTATCAGATGCTGCCTTGACGTGAATGGGAGTTGTTCTATTTCTATATCCATGGTTATACCATGTTATACAAAGGAAACATTTTGTTAAGAGCCATTCAGCCATGATGGCAGACAAATTGATATCAGAAGTATATACTCCAAAGCATTAAGTGATGAATACATTGCAGTATAATAGAATCGGTTTAATCAGATGGAATTTAGAAGATGCTTTTTATTACCGAATGCTTTGACTTGGAAGTTGATGCTTTTACTTTTTGCCAGTACCCGTTAGTGTTTACTACTTTTTATTCATACGACCCAATGTTCGGACTTATTTTGTTCTCACGTCAGGCGCGTTGATAGCCAGCTTTCTGACAGCTCTCTCTGGAAACATAACAGTATTTAAAAGCAATACCAACTAATGTTAAATTAGTGTTTTAATGCGTAAAGTGTTCTAATGCGTAAAATGAAATTAATCATTGATTTATTGATGTATATGGTGGTTGAATGGGTCCAGATGGGAAATTCGTACTTATTATGGTTTGATAAACGTTCACCCTCTGATTGTTTTTCGTCTGCTAAACGTAGGCTAGAGGTTCCTGAATGTTTAACAATATTACTCCATACATACCTGTAGAATTAAAGTAAGACGTTTGTAATGATATATAACTCTGAAACAACTGGAGTTGTCTTTTGCTTATAAATCTTAATATAACCGTTCAAAGTCGCAAGAGTCGAATATAAACTATTTTCAACGTTGATGGCGCTTTTGTGGCGTTGGCTACTCCGCCCCGCTGGCATGTTTTTATTTTACACCGCAGCGAGGAGTTGTGTACCGTAACACTGCAAATTCCTGTCTTGAGGTGAGACTACGCTGTTGCTACCGTCGCTATGCACATGTTCCCTATTGGATGACTATTTCAAAAGGGGTAAGTAATCCCATATAAATATGGTAGTTTCCTAGCTAAAGACTACAGTTGGCAGTTAAAGTAAAAAAACTAGTTAAAGTCACCTGGAAGTGGTATTTTTTCAAAATAAAGCTTTTGTCACTAATATAATTTTTATGTGTTTTGATGAGTGGAGTGTGAATAACCAGTTAACTAAGGTTTTAAAAAGTCAGTTCTTATGTTAATTACAAATTTAACAGTAGACCCCGACCCGAGAGGGCGCTATTCGTGACGTCAATCGAGGCAGACTTTGCCTGTAATGCGTAGAGTAAACACAATTGCAAAGTACATGTACGGACCAAGTCGTGAGTTTGTAAGTTTCAAAAAAAAATATTGTTGTTTTTTCCGCCAATGCCGACCAGGTGTATTGCTGCTGAATGCAGAAAAACACTTTTTGAAATGTACCAACTCACGACTTGGACGTACATGTACTTTGCACGTGTGTTTACTATACGCATTGCAGGCAAAGTCTGCCTCGATTGACGTCACAAAAGGGGTAGGCGGAGTCAGCCCCCCAAACAACTTCATATATTTTTTAAACATATAAATCGGACAAACAATTACTAAAAAAATTGTTTTATTGTTCGTAAGCATATACTCTTATGTTTGAAAGAAAAACAATTGTATTTCCAGGTGACTTTAAGACACATGGACTTCAATACCACTTTCACCCTTTAATTCCATCTGTATACTGTTTGATTCATATCACCCATCTGCCCATCATCCTATTTCCAATGGCAATATTTTGTCGGATTCATCACTCTAGATCTCACCTGCATTGTTCCACTCGGAGACTACCCTCTCCCGTTAATGGTATGCCCCGAACGTCGTTTCCGTCGCGCCGTAGCATGTAGTCGCTCTTCACTGGCGGTAATTATTACAATGAGCAAACCGTCTTCGCTCTACTGTGATTATTTATCAAGGTTTTTTTTTTACTCCCCCACCTCTCTCCTCTCACTCATATCGCGTCGGTTGTGAGAAGGCTTTGAGAACATACACTATTCCGCGGGAGGTCGCCGTGTATAGCTACGGGGAAAAACAGCGCCACTGATACACAAGTGCATTATTATACGACTATAGGGACTGCACTATTTTGATTCAGTCCACTTTGCATCGCGGCTGGCTTTTCCTGCGTTTTGGCTTCCGCTACTTCGACTCGTTGAATCTCAGGATTTATTTTTTCGTGGAAAATTACTGTTGGAGGCAATATTTTGCAATAAGGAGATATCCAGCCTGTGTTTGTATGCCTGGCATCATTGAGTACATCGCAGGGTCGCATTGTGCAGGTAAGACCTAGGCATCAGCGGCCATCTTGAGCATCTACTTTTGGATGCAGGGATGGACTCGTTTGTTTGTGAGTGAAAGTAGGATTGAACTACTTTAATTTAATTTGTGTTCTTAATATCTCATAACCGCACAGTGGCATTGGTTTAATGCGGCAAATGTAACACTGATTGTTCTGACTTGACTCTCGGCAGCCATCCAGTGTTCCTTTAACTGCGCAGAGGTGACGTACCTAATTAAGCTGGCGTAACAATTGAGCGTAATATTCGTCACGCACAGTCGCTTTTTATCTTCATGCTTATTATAGCATAGTAATGTATTTGTAAGGAGGAAATGCATTGCACAATTAGAGATATTATAGTCATTCATCAGCCACTGATCTGCCACTGCATTTCTGCATCTGCAGCTCGTTGATGATTTCGGTCTGCAGAGTTTTCACACATCTGGTACTGATATGCCTCTGTTATTGCCACTGCAGCAGTAAAAGCCATCTGCATGTATCTGTATTGCCACTGATGATTGCTCATAGAACTGAGTCTGTCGCTGCTAATCAGTTCTGCTGCTCTAGCATTAATACTGATGTTGCTGCTGACCTGTGGTACATGCGTCAAGACTCATGATATTGAATTTGCTGCTGAAATGCTTGGTTGATATTATGCTGAAGACGATCAGAGCATACTGATCGAAACGTCGAGTTGAAACCAACAGTTCTTTTCAGAACCACCCCAACTCATTAAAAGATATAGTCATTGTATGGTGTTACCGCAAACCTTTCCATTAGATATCATGCTGTTGTATCACGAGTCTGATAGAGCTGCTTAGCTAATGCTGCTTCTAATGCTGTCGTTTCGCTACCGTGTTTCTAGTTGATATTACCGTCCGCCTTGCTTTTTCCCATTGCTGCATCTTTCCGCAATGTACATGTACTTGTTGCATTCCGTTAGTGCTATTTAGCTTTTGTCAAACTGTATAGGCCTACGCTTCACATATTTTTCTCTGCAATTAAAGGCAGTGGACACTATTGGTAATTGTAAAAGATTATCAATCAATCAATCAATCAATCAGTTTATTTCCACAGTTTCAAAATCACAATCAGTGTATCTCAACATATGCATCACAAAAAAACCTGTGAAAATTTGAGCTCAATCGGTCATCGAACTTGCGAGATAATAATGAAAGAAAAAAACACCCTTGTCACACAAAGTTGTGTGCTTTCAGATGCTTGATTTCGAGACCTCAAGTTCTAAATCTGAGGTCTCGAAATCAAATTCATGGGAAAATTACTTCTTTCTCGAAAACTATGGCACTTCAGAGGGAGCCGTTTCTCACAATGTTTTATACCATCAACCTCTCCCCATTACTCGTCACCAAGTAAGGTTTTGTGATAATAACTACTTTGAATAATTACCAATAGTGTCCACTGCCTTTAACAATATTCTCTGAAACAAATTCCTGAAGTTTAAAAGGATTCCCTTTTTTAAAACGATTAAGAACAGAAGACTTCGCTTTTGTAAAGCACTACGACGGTGGCAATTTCGGAGTGCAGACAAAACAAAACTCAAAACGATACATCAAGCATGCACACAGTAAGAAACAAACACCAATGTTGAAGACATACAATCTCGATACGTGCGTCATAATTGACGTACGGGAAAAACGTTATAATGGAAAACACATTTTTTTATATATTTTTTTAAATTTATTTTTTACAAACAATCACAATTTTATATGGGATTTGAGGCATTGCATGGTGAGGTATCAATATATATATATATATATATTTGGTTTGCGGTAACACCATGTGTGTATCTACCTGCCAAAAAACACAATTTTGATGCAAGTTTTTCTAACATTTATTGAAACCGACTCGCGGATGTTTAGGAATGAACATCACCATCGAACTATATTAATTGACTAATTGTCGGCAATGAAATGTCGTTATGATTAATATCGAGTTATTTCTAATTTGAAATCTGAGAGGCTGAAAGATCTTACTTAAATTAAGTAGATATATAAAGCAATTAAACTTATTCATGAGACATCATGAAGTATTTCGAGCCCAAAGCGTGTTCGTGAACAGCCCTATTTGCTTAACGTTTATGATTTCTTAAAATATGACTATAAGCATTCCAAATATTAAATAATTCAGTTTGCCTGATAATCAATTACTTGGCACTTAAGGCATGATAAGGACAAGTAATATGTATTATATGTTTAAAGGCACTGGACACGTTTGGTAATTACTCAAAATGTGTTTGCATAAAAAAAAAAGTGTTTTGTTACGAGAAATAATGATATTGTGATGAACAGCTCCCTCTGAAGTAACACAGTTTTTAGGAACAAGGTAATTACTCAACAAAATTATTTAATCTGAAAAAAAACTTCAGACCTGAAGCTTTTCCCGGGCAACTGAATCACACAATGTGCAATAAGGGTGTTTTGTTTTTCTTTCAATATTTTCTTGCATATCCAACGACCATTTGAGACCAAATTGTGTTGTTTATGCATGTGAGAATACTGGTCTGACAACTACTAAACGTTTCCCAGTGCTTTTAATTTAGCCGTGACAATCCTGACGCAAACCCACCATCGACCTGTGAACTTGGTTATCTCAGTTGGTGGTATCAACAACAAAATAACTAATTCAATATTTATCATGTCGTTGTCTATTCACAATCAAATAGCTTTAGGGGGTATCCACTTGTATCATCATTTCAAACGGGGTATTTTTCCCTGAAATAATTTGGATAATGATAAGCGGTCTTCTTAAATACGAACTTCCTAATAATGTGATCATTTTCATCCCTTGCAATCAAAATAAACCGTGATGCCTGGTTCATGATGAATCTGAAATGTAGTATTTGATAATGCTATGTCATTGATCCGTGTATTATGAAATGTCATCTCGCCTTAGGCTGACAGCACGAGATTGGGTTACGTATTAAACAACAAACCAGGGAATCAATGTGTGATGAAGAGGTTTTCAACTAGTGGTTTAATCCCAACGAGGCCTGGTTCTCGATAATTTTACCGAGACGAAGTCGAGGTAAATTATCCAGAATCAGGCCTCGGCGGGTTGAAACCACTAGTTGAAAACCGATTCAACACACTTTGATTCCCATTCATAAATACCTTTTCTGTCAAAAAACATCAACACTTTTTGGTAAAAAAGTAAAATAATGCAAACATTACAATTATTGTATGATTTCTTTCAACACAACACCCCTCCAGCTATGAAATGATAAGGAGATTGCTGTGCGCGTCGTGCGTATCGCGTGATGTGGCACAACTGTTCTCGACCAATAGGAATGAAGAAACTGTCCTGCTCACAACCGGTCATAAACACTGGTCATTATCAAAGGTTTAAACACCCCACGTGACGCGCTCTCCATCAATAGGAATAGCGAAACTGTCTGAGGTATTTATGATTGTTAAGTTACATTAAATGCATGTATGGTCCTAGATTCGGAAGAACTCAAAGCACTGTAACTTTTGATAGTAAACACTACTTTGAGAAAGGATTCCCTTCGACCTTCGACCGACAAGTTAACCGTTGATGGTATTCAGAAGTGTAAACTGCATGTCACGCACATTGACCGTAAAACGATGTCCTGTGGCACATGTTGTACTGACTCCGTTTTCAGGTGTTTTCTTCTATATTTTCTCAACTCTGTCTTTTATTAAAACCAATAAACGGTTTAATGTCATTATTTTACAGAATGAATTAAATCTGCGTACTATTCGACTCACTGTGATGTACACTGCACCCACCGACAGAAACTAAACCGTTTAAGGGCTAGCAAATGGAATGAATCCCCAAACGAATGGTGCAAACCCAGGGACAACGGCAACCCAAGCTCAAATGGAGGCTGGAAGTGTCGTGAGACCCCGCCCTCCGGTGCCTAAACCAGCACCGCCACCACCACCGCCGGCTTCTACTGCCATTACCCAACAGGCAGCACGCCGTAAACTAACACGACCTCCCCGCCTAGAAAGTGTGTCCGAGAGTGAGAATAGCGACAAGTCTTACGTTGACTCCCCAGCGAGCTCCGATTCCTTCGGCATCAAGTCCTACTTGCATAAGTTCTACGAGGAGGATCCAGCCTTCAAGGACCGTGATGACATCTACTGCGAGGATGAGGAGCATCCGCTTGTTGATCTTGCAGCAAGGAAGCGACGTCGACTCGGTGCGTGCTGCTCTACCGTGTGGTGGAAGGCTGGTGCTTGGGTTGGCCTTAATATTCTCATCTTAGCTATCCTAGCTCTTATCGTGGGCTACTTCATCAATCCACATCAAGAGATTTTGGGATACAATGACGATGTTCCAGTAGTTGACGAGGAGGCTCGTCTGTTCAATCGAAAACTTGATTCAGCGAAGTTAGCGGGTCTGATCATGATGTGTATCGGGGGGTTAGTCATAGCTATTTCTCTCCTCATACCGAGCTTTTCGTTTGCTACTGATGATGAGGAGTACTGCCGAGATGAGATAAGAGTTGATGCCGAGAATACATTCCCACCTTTTATGCCTGTTGCTACCCAGCAAGAATCAGCAGACGACGGAATACCGTACACATCGGCGGTAACCAATGTACAACCAGAGCGAGTTAAAGGCGAGTCGGTTGTAGCAGGAAAGGGCATTGTTAGCGTTCAAAACTGAACCACATTCCAAAAAACAACGCACAGATTTCAACCCGAGGAACATTTATTCCTACTAGACTAGAAGGTCAGCCTATAGTGTCGAACATGTTTCGCTACAAGTGGCGTCTTCACTTCAACGAACGTCTTGAATTGCCTAAAACCACCACGTAAATGCAATGAACTCAAGGGTTAAAACAAAACAAATAGATGAGGCAAATTACGGTCATTATTGTGAGTGCGCCATATTTGAGTTTAGGTTACTACAACACCCCGTTGTTGTAATTTTCCCTGGACTCATCTCTAACAGCCTTTAACGATTAAAACAAAAACGTGTGTTTTTTAACAAAAAAGGTGTGCTTTAAAACAAGGCAGTTCCAGGTTCAGCATTCGTTTGATAACTTTAAACATCATAATCAATGTGTTGCTGCCAAGTAGTGTATGAGTCGAATCTTTACAGAACTAAAGCTAATGGAACCTTCCCATCAAATATGTTAATTACATCCACGCATGCGTATAGACCCTTATCGCTTGTGTACATTAGCTGTGTACAAAACAGCGCGATGTTCCCTAATTTTGCCAACCAAAATGTTAGTGCGCAAGCGCTATGCACAATTTAAATATTTCATGGGAAGGGTCTATTGTCTTTGATTTTCGTCGTGCATTCATGCAACACCTACCGTATACGAATATCTAGCGGTTTGATCATTCATGGAACACCTACCGTATCCGAAAATCTAGCGGTTTGATCATTTATGTAACACCTACCGTATACGAATATCTAGCGGTTTGATCATTCATGGAACACCTACCGTATCCGAAAATCTAGCGGTTTGATCATTCATGTAACACCTACCGTATACGAATATCTAGCGGTTTGATCATTCATGCAACACCTACCGTATACGAATATCTAGCAGTTTGATCATTCATGGAACACCTACCGTATCCGAAAATCTAGCGGTTTGATCATTCATGTAACACCTACCGTATACGAATATCTAGCGGTTTGATCATTTATGTAACACCTACCGTATACGAATATCTAGCGGTTTGATTATTCATGGAACACCTACCGTATCCGAATATATGGCGGTTTGATTAATTTCCTATGATTTTATATATTAAATCATAAAGCCCGCATGAACAACCCACAGTTACAATGTACGTGTACATAACCAATTAGTTTCGTTTTTATAATTGGGGTTATCGCGGTATCACTTCATTGGGTTAAGTAAAAAAAGCCGGTTTGGAGCAGAAAGCATTGAATATTGATTAGTGTATGCTGTCGGCCTTAATACCTGTCATTATTTGGAAGAGAGTCAAAAATTGATAAGACCATGGAGGAAGAGATTAGACTTGGCTAGTAGAATAAATTTAGCATATTGGAGGCTTTATTTTATACAAATATTGACTGCTTCGAGTGCTATGGTTAAAACTATGACTCCCGAGGTGATCCCCGGGAGCGTTCTATTTTCCCGAGGCGAAGCCGAGGGAAAATAGAACGCTACAAGGATCACCGAGGGAGTCATAGTTTAAACCATTGCACGAGTAAAAGCAGCCAATATTTGTTTTATAACACCCAAAACATTTCTAAATAATGTACAGACTTTATATACCTGAATGCTACAATCCACGGACGACGCGAATACAGATTGCGAAAACTTTTACTGTGCTCTGCATGTAATCCGAAATGGTTACAGACTATTAATTTATCATGCTCGTACACGCAACGGACGTCTGGGTACTGCACGCCGTGTGCTAGTCTTTCGGACTAGCGCACGGCAAACCGACGCATTATCACACGGCCGTCGTCTAGCAAAACTAAGACATATCATGTGACGTGCTCTAAACCAATGAAAAGGCAGAATATTGGTAAGGGGTGTTATAATACAGACTATTTTAATTAACCAAATTACATTCCATGTATTATTTAACGTTATTTAAACACAAAAGTACATTATTTAAAAATGTTAAATGCCCAAAACCATGTATATGTCATCATCACAATCTGTTTGGGCAAATCGTTCATTAAGTTTACACGAATAAATTGTTTCATGGGTCATTAATTAATGTGTAACTTCTCCTGTGGATTTGTGAACACGGGAATAGGTTACAGAAAAGAAGATCCACTTCACAAGCAGTTCACAAGCAGGTATTTTGTTCGGGGAGCTGGTTTTCTTTTGTAATACCGCACATCATTGCCTTGTTTACTGGAGGCGGTCACGTATCATCCTTTACTTTTCCAAGTTTACTGCCCGACTTTCCTACACTAAATATAGTCAAATTATGAGTCATAATGGAGTCCAATAATGAGTCATATTGGAGTCCAACTTTGAGTCATATTGGAGTCCAATATTGAGTATTATAAACTGCACAACTAGATCCTTCATTATTTTGCTCTTAATACGTAACTGTTCCGACACTCCAATCCGTCTATCGATCAAATGACAAAATTATCTATAAGTGCGGTCCATTAATAGTACATAATCACTCATTGAAATATGGACATTTCAATCACACTTCATTTCGAAATTATATAGAGTTATATTTTAATATCTAACCAACCGCCGTCCGCACATGGGCTCATTATCATAAAGCTAAGCAGCGAACAGTTTTGCTTACCAAACAGTGACATAAAGTTATGTAACATGTATGTGAATGGTACTATAAAGTAAATATTCCTTAATGAAGCAGCTCCATTATATTTTGCATTTTGGTGTGCTGTGGATCAGAGTGCTGAAATAATAGCCACTCTAGCCAGCAGTTTAGATACAAGCCACATTCCAAAATACCGTCCAGTTTAATTCTGTGGGTATGTGTGAGAACGCAGTTATAAAGCTGTATACCTATTAAAAATAGTGTTAAGAATGGGGTTGCCTTCTGGCCGATTGTCACAGCAAGTTTAATTTATCCCAAGACCGCGACATAATTTCCTAAAGCTGAATAGCAAAACCTTTGATTAGCACAGACGAGTCCTTATTAGCAAAAATAGTTTACCGGCCAAAATATCATTCAACGTTGCGTTAGATTGTGAGTCAATCCTGCTAATGGTTGCTTCAAAAAATAAAATGATTGACGAAAACACTTTAAGTTTAACCGTCTTGTGATCAGGAATAACTTTATGTATGTGATGGTCCTTGTGCATACCTGGTACGTGGTAAAGAGCGTATATCAAACTTAGTCTTAATGATGAAAACACTGCCTATTCGATAAACAATGTGATGTTATACACACTTTGAAAAGTCGAACCACGAAACCTGTGTACCTATCTTGTCAACGATCTATATAATAGCAACCCCGGTTCAATTAATAATTTTTAAGGTGTCGACAACACACTACCGTGTATTTGGTATAATTGTTTTTTGTATCGTTTTATTTTAGTTTAATGAAAAATTTGAAAATTAGGAATGGGTGTAACTCGGATTGTGGTGTCCAGTGAATCCAATAGGAGACTTTCCAACGCTAGGTGGCAGCAGACATACCGGGTAAATTTCCATTGTTTACGTAGTTCTGAACATGCGCATAATTCTGAGAACAATGGATTTACCCGGTAAGTCTGCTGCCCTCTATCGTCCCAGAAAGTCTCCCATTGAGTGAACCTTTAGTTGCTTTGTTCTTTTATTAATACTGACCTTCCCGAGTAAACCAAAGTTGTGTTTTAAAAGTAGGAATTTAACAAGTCTGTTTGCAAAAACTGAGTTTGTTGACAATAACGAATCAATAATAATGTTTTCGTGTGAATTAATTTTCTCACATGTTAACGATAATGACAGAATTGTTACAGATTCGAACAAAACAGGAAAAGGCTAAGGAATCTGGCATTAGTTATGATAACCTATAGTATTATTGTCGTATGTAATCATATATTTTGATGGTCGGCGCTTCTGATTCCAAATTGAGTGCATAAATGTGTTACACATGGTGTGTGTTTAATCTTATAAAAACAGTCGTCCCGAGTTTCCTTTTTTTCAAGTCTGTCACATTGTTAGCGAGTTCTGCCTTAAAGGCAGTGGACACTATTGGTAATTACTCAAAATAATTATTAGCATAAAACCTTACTTGGTAACGAGTAATGGGGAGAGGTTGGTAGTATAAAACATTGTGAGAAACGGCTCACTCTGAAGTGGAGTAGTTTTCGAGAAAGAAGTAATTTTCCACGAACTTGATTTCAAGACCTCAAGTTTAGAATTGGCGGTCTAGTCCCGAAATCAAGCATCTGACAGCACACAACTTCGTGTGACAAGGGTGTTTTTTTCTTTCATAGTTATCTCGCAACTCCGACTACCAATCAAGTTCAAATTTTCACAGGTTTTTAATTGTATGCATATGTAGAGATACAATAAGTGAGAAGACTGGTCTTTGACAATTACCAATAGTGTCCACTGGCTTTAATGATTAGTCTGTTGACTGTAAAACATTTTTTTGAAAATTATATTTTTCCCACTAATACAAATTGAGC